>NC_142069.1:89499820-89544820 GCF_059756535.1 Pantherophis guttatus
CTCTTGAGCGTGTTGAAGAGCCAGCTTGGCTGAGTTTCGGGAAGAATAAGAAAATGTTTCCTGCTTGTTCTTTTGAGTCAGGCCCTAGATTTGTGCTGCAAATACACACACACACACACACAAAGACTCTGCTGGTGGAGGAAGTATTGTGTACGTCTCTCAGTAATATGGCACATTTCAGGTTTAATGAAATGAGGACTTTCTCTGCAATATCATCAGATATTGTATCATGTTCCAGCCCTGTTGTGGCCCGTGAGCGGCCTGTGCAGCTAGTAGCTGATTCCGACAGCGAGGAGGCTGGTGTGGTGCTGGGCCAACAGCCTGTGCAGCTGGCGCTCGAGTCGGACAATGAGGAGCCTGGAGAAGATGTGGTGCCAGAGGCAGAGATTCAGCCAGGGCCTTCCGAATCTCCAGAAGCTCCCTTAAGTGAAGAGGAGGAAGAGGAGGAGCCTCTTCGCAATGCCCAGGCGCGCAGAGCTGCTAAAAGGCAGGAGTGGCTCCTCAGGAGGAGGTCTCCTCGAGAGTAAGGCTTGGAGCTAATTGGTCACTCCCTTAGCCTATTTAAGGACGGATGATGACTGAGGCAATTTGCAGGGAA
This sequence comes from Pantherophis guttatus, assembly GCF_059756535.1. NCBI lineage: Eukaryota > Metazoa > Chordata > Lepidosauria > Squamata > Colubridae > Pantherophis > Pantherophis guttatus. The sequence goes on from NC_142069.1 coordinate 89,500,419, forward strand.
CAACTTCGTTCACTCTCCTTCGCGTCTTGATCTTAGTTCTCTTATCAGTTTCCTGCAAATTGCTTCTGGGCTTTCTGCCAACCATAGTAAGATGACGATTATTTATTCTTTGGATTCTTGTAGGCTGTTAAGAAAGTTAATGAACAGCCTTTGTTTGAAAAAGACTGATTTAATTTAGTAAACTAAGGTTTGTACAGACTTCGTGTGTGCTGCGTTCTTTGGGGTCCGTAGCTGGGGCAGAACAAGCCCTAAACTCTTCCATGGTCTGTGGTCCAGCACCGAACTTCCCCTTAGGTCAACACTCCTGCAGTTCAGTTGGGTGGGGCGGGGGAGACCTGAGCTGAGACCTTCTGTCCTTAAATCAGACAAATAATGGAAAGGGTTTATGTTACCACTTCTTCTAAATCTTTGCACAGGTAATAGAGCTTAGAAACATTCTTTATAGCAATCGCACTTAGACTTACATACTTCTTCACAGTGCTTTACGGACTTCTCTAAGCGGTGTACAGAGTCAACCTCTTGCTCCCAACTATCTGGGTCCTCATTTTACCCACCTCGGAAGGATGGAAGGCTGAGTCAACCTTGAGCCGGTCAGGATTGAACTCCTGGCAGTGGACAGACTCAGCCTGAAATACTACATTCTAACCACTGCCCCACCATGAAGGAAGGAAGGAAGGAAGGAAGGAAGGAAGGAAGGAAGGAAGGAAGGAAGGAAGGAAGGAAGGAAGGAAGGAAGGAATAGCACTTATATGTTGCTTTATAGTGTTTCACAGCCCTCTCTAAGGGATTTACAGAGTTAGCTTCTTGCACTCAACAATCTGGGTCCTCATTTTACCAACCTCAGAAAGATGGAAGGGTTTTTGTTTTTTTTATTTGATTTATATACCGCCCTTCTCCGGAGACTCAGGGCGGCTTACAATGCGTTAAGCAATAGCCTTCATACTTTTGTATATTTATACAAAGTCAGCTTATTGCCCCCGCAATCCGGGTCCTCATTTTACCTACCTTAGAAAGGATGGAAGGCTGAGTCAACCTTGAGCCTGGTGAGATTTGAACTTGCAGTAATTGCAGGCAGCTGGTGTTAATAACAGTGCTTTAGTCTGCTGAGCCACCAGGGCTGTTTGGGTTGTATCAATCTTGAGCCTGGTGAGATTCGAACTGCCAAATTGCAGGCAGCCGGCAGTCAGCAGAAGTAGCCTGCAGTACTGCGTTCTAACCACTGCGCCAAAATAGCTCTTAACATTTTATAATGCCTTGGTAAGATCACACTTGGAATACTGGATCCGGTTTTGGTCCTCGCAATGTAAAAAAAAAACCCCAAAACCTGGTGCTCTAAAATTTAAATCCTTATTTAAATGCATATTTTACAATGATTTCTTGCCCTCTTAAAGAGGATAGGGGGGAAAAAAAAGACAGTAAGCCAGATAAGAATTTTTTGCATTCTGTTCCAAGCGGCGTAACGATTTCTTTCCAACCGAACCATTCCTTTAAGTCCTGCTGTGTACGAGTGGTCCAAAATGGATCTCTACTGAAGCTCCAGTAGATTTAACATTAGGATGGATGGAAGCACATTTTGAGAAGGCTGTCCATTCTTGTTCATCACCGTTGAGGAATCTTCCGCCCATTTCCTACCTTGGCTCTCTTCTTATAAATCAACCAGATTGTCAGCTCTAAAGAGAGTTTGCTTTACTCTCTTAGACACGTCTCACGTCAAGAATTGATTTGTTCTTGGTAGCAAAGGCATTTCTGGTTGTCCCAGTTGAGATTTAACACTTCTGGGTTTAAAACACTCCGGTTTGCTGCAGCTCAACTCCATAACTCATTGGCTATTTTACAAGTTCCGGCCTGCTCCTTCGATTAATGATTATTTATGAGATTCAGATCTCTGCCTTACCATACTGGCACTTCTCAAAAATATGGCATTTACCAATGGTCAGAATAGCAAAGATGTTTAAAAGCATGTCTGCCAGATGTTGGAAGTGTAATCAGACACCGGGACTTATTATCATATGTGGTGGACATGTGTTGTTAGGGAATGGCTATTGCCTAACTGGTTGGGTTGGCATTATATATAAACCATCAATGCATGTTTGCAGTCAAAATATAATGTATAGCTTTAAGACTGTAATGCTGTATTGCATCATACTGTACTCTGATTGGCTAGCTCTGTAGCCACTGTATTTAAGAGGAAGCTTGAATCATGGCTTATTTTTCTTATTACATTATTATTGCTACCTCTGCTCCTCTCTGCCTATTCTCTCTGCATGATCACTGCTTGATCATTGCTACGTGTTGTTTTCTACTGTTTTACTGATTGTTTTACTGCTGTACTTGTTCCTGTTTGCAACTCCAAAAAGAACTGTTTTATTGCATATGACTACAACAACTGGTAAGAAGACTTTGTTCTTGGAATATCCCTGGATTGACAATTTAACTATCTTTATCTGTATATGACCTGGATTGTTTATTGGATTTTGCTTTACTTTTTCCTAAAAGTAAAAGAATATCACAACTCAGTGTGTCTGTATTGACAGTGCTTATTCACAATCACTCTCAGCCATTTCTCATGTGCACAACCTTGCTACTCAAGGGTTACTCTGCGCATATTCTTTAACATGTGTAAAAGGAAAGAAATATTGGACAAAAATACATACATGGTTGGAAAAAAATGTTAAAACAACATATAAATTATAAAACAGAAATATTTTTACTAGGCATACCGTGTTTCCCCAAAAATAAGACATCCCCTGATAATAAGTCCCATCGGGCTTTTGAGCACATGCGCTCAAATAAGCCCTCCCCAAAAATATTTAAATGCATGAGCAGCTGGTCCTCACCATTTCGTCTGGTTAGGGTTAGGGAGACAGAGCTGGAAATCAGGTAAGATGGCAAGAGGAGCCCATCTTGCTCACCACGCCCCCAAATAATAAGACCTCCCCGAAAATAAGGCCAAGTGCTTATTTCGGGGTTCAAAAAATATAAGACAGGGTCTTATTTTCAGGGAAACATGGTAATACCTGAAAAGTATGATAAAGGAAACCTATACTTAATATTACATGTTTTGACAGCAGCAAGAATTGTAATTGCACAGTACTGGAAAAATGAGCGAATACTTACAGAGGATGATGTAATTAAAAAAAAAATTAGATTGTGCGGAAATGGACAGATTGACACTAAAAAGAAAAGAAAAAGAAGATATTTCCAAACATGGGACTTGTTTTACAAATGGTTGGATAATAGAGGATAGAGGATAATAGGAGTGGGAAAAGTATTATGGCATTTTAAAAAATTGATCCAGACAATACTCTGTTCACTAAGCACTGGTATATGTAATGTGAAAATATATAAATAAAGTGCTAAAATAAAAAAAAAAACATGGTTGATGATGGTTGAAACCAAATGGAATTTGTTTTATCGCAATTAAATTTCCGTAGTAGATAGTATTTCTCCCTCTGCTTTATTTTAAGCCCAGTACTATATTTTTCAGACTATAAGACACACTTTTTGTCTCCCAAAATGGGGGTGACAAAAGGGGATGTCTTATAAACTGAATATTGCTGAAGCCCCGCCCAACCGACGGCCATTTTTTGGTCTCCACACGCCCCATTTTCCAGCCTTTTTTCATCCTTTTTCACGCCTTTTTTCAGCCCATTTTCAGGGCTTTTTTTTGGCCTGTATTTGAGGCATTTTTTGGCTGTTTTCAGGGCTTTTTTCAGCCCATTATCAAGGCTTTTTTCGGCCCATTTTCAGGGCTTTTTTTTGGCCTGTATTTGAGGCATTTTTTGGCTGTTTTGGGGGCTTTTTTCAGCCCATTATCAAGGCTTTTTTTGGCCCATTTTCAGGGCTTTTTTTGCCTCTATTTGAGGCTTTTTTGGCCCATTTTCAGGGCTTTTTTTGCCTCTATTTGAGGCATTTTTTGGCTGTTTTGGGGCCTTTTTTCAGCCCATTTTCAAGGCTTTTTGGCCCATTTTCAGGGCTTTTTTTGCCTCTATTTGAGGCTTTTTTGGCTGTTTTGGGGGCTTTATTCAGCCCATTTTCAAGGCTTTTTTTGGCCCATTTTCAGGGCTTTTTTTTGCCTCTATTTGAGGCATTTTTTGGCTGTTTTGAGGGCTTTTTTGGCTCATTTTTCCCAAAAAGCCTCAAAAAAGCCCCCCCCCCAAAGCCTAGAAAACAGGCTGAAAAAGCCAAAAAAAATGGGCCAAAAACAGCTGAAAAAACGGGCTGAAAAAAGGCCCCAAAAAATGGAGGCCCAAACCTTTTTCTTGCTGTTTTCCTCTTCTAAATTTAGGTGCATCTCATAGTCAGGTGCATCTTATAGCCTGAAAAATACGGTAATTTATATGGTAAAAACAAATTCAAATGGTCTTCTGCACCTTTTGGAAGCAATAGATCCAGAACCACTACTCATAATACGGTTGTGCAGTTACCTGGACTATGGCCAGCGGCTAGAAATCTCAGAAATTCACCTACTCCCCAAGAGATTTGGAAATTATTACTTTCTAAAGAAATTATTAGCGCCACCGTTCAGTGGACCAATGCAAAAATTAGAGAAGAAAGATTGAAGGTCAAGGATGGAGAAACAAAAAAATGACCTGCGCGATGTGGATTTGAGAGAGATCAATACATTTTTTGGTTTACTGCTCTATACGTTAATTTTTAGATCCAACCATACAAACATCGAATGTCTTTTTGCTACTGAGGTAATAACGACTATTACATTATGTCTGTAATAGCGTAGCCCCGAAATAGTATCTCTGTGGTTAAGGGCAGAGGTGGGTTTCAGCAGGTTCTGACCAGTTCTGGAGAACCGGTAGTGGAAATTTTGAGTAGTTCGGAGAACCGGTAGTAAAAATTCTGACTGGCCCCGCTCCCCATCTATTCTCTGCCTCCCGAGTCCCAGCTGATTGGGAGGAAATGGGGATTTTGCAGTAACCTTCCCCTGGAGTGGGGAGGGAATGGAGATTTTACGGTATCCTTCCCCTCCCATGTCCACCAAGCCACGCCCACCAAACCACACCCACAGAACCGGTAGTAAAAAATTTTTGATTTCACCACTGGTTAAGGGTTAATTCTAATCAGAAGAAGGGAAAACAGGTTTTTCTTATCAGAAAATCCAAATATTATCACAACATAGATCATTTTTTTTACCCCGTAAATTATTCTACATGTATGGTATTTTCACAGAAAATAATCTATATTTAATTTAAGAATTGAACGAAAAGCTGAATATTTGAGGAATATAGTATGTATGTATCAGTGGATTCAAGAATAAAATTTAGCATTTTATGTCTCCTATTCCAACTTCCAGATAGGACATACCTTCTTATTAAATTCTTTAGGATTGTATTTGGAAAGAAAATAACCCTTAAAATGTCCTCTATTCCTAACTGAAAAAGTAGACACAACTACACACATTTTCAGACCCCGATCTATAACATTGTTGTTTTTCCCTAATTCTAAACGTTAGCAACCTCATTCAAAAGAATTCTCTATAATTAGAAAAGCACTTTTACATGAGAATACAGTTAATTAACCCCCATTTTTAAAATAATGGAGCTTGACTGTGTGACTAAATGCTAAACATATATGGCTTATAATTTAGAATATATAATAAGCCAATTAGTCTTGGCATTTAGTCATGCTGTCAGTCCCAGGGATTTTTTAAAAAATGGGTTTAATTAACTGTTTTGTGTACAGCTCTTTTTCAAATGTGCAGTTAAATCTTTGGCTTGCTTATTTAGGTTAAGAGGTCCTGTTTGAATTTTCTGTATATTTTTCTTACTATCAAGAGGCCATCTGGATTTTAGGAGATAGGCTCACCCTAAAATAAACCTCTGTTAAGTCACCAACACTTTGTATCAAGTAAATAATGCATGAAATGGAATATATTGTAATATATTATTGACCTAAATTGCATTTAAGACTAAACTCAGATTAATCGTTTAACTGTTAAACTCTTAATCTTAAACTCTTCTCTTCTCTTCTCTTCTCTTCTCTTCTCTTCTCTTCTCTTCTCTTCTCTTCTCTTCTCTTCTCTTCTCTTCTCTTCTCTTCTCTTCCCTTCCCTTCCCTTCCCTTCCCCCTTCCCCCTTCCCCCTTCTTCTCTTCTCTTCTCTTCTCTTCTCTTCTCTTCTCTTCTCTTCTCTTCTCTTCTCTTCTCTTCTCTTCCCTTCCCTTCCCTTCCCTTCCCTTCTCCCTTCTCCCTTCTCCCTTCTTCTCTTCCCTTCCCTTCCCTTCCCTTCTCTCTTCTCTTCTCTTCTCTTCTCTTCTCTTCTCTTCTCTTCTCTTCTCTTCTCTTCTCTTCTCTTCTCTTCCCTTCCCTTCCCTTCCCTTCCCTTCCCTTCCCTTCTAGTGCCTCGAGAAAAAGTTGTCCCCCTCTTCCTTGTGGCAACCCCTCAAATTCTGGACTGCAATTTACATGATAGGAAATCTTGCTTACTGTGATTTTCAAATGAAAATGGCAATATTCTCCAGCATTCCTAAAGCCTTACAAAGCCATCCCTTTTCAATCTCTAGCTCAGTTAATTTATTAACTTTTACATTAAATGAGTGTTACAAATAACCCAAGGGACTGAATAATCCGTGCCTTCCTCTATATAGGATATCACTGCGGGCTGGAGAATCTCAAGCTATTTAATCATGGCTATTTTTTTAAGGATTCTGAGATCCGGAAAATCTTATTTCTAGGGGACAAAGCTCATCTATCAGTTATCGCCCTCAATGCAAACAGGCAGTGTTTTCATAGCTGGCGTTATACCGAAATGAAAAATAACAGTTTTGATAACTGAAGGCTTGCAATATTTTAAGCTAATTTAATACATGAGCAAAGCCCAAGGGACTTTGCTTAAAAAAAAATATAAACCTGGTCTCTGATTGGCTTATACCAAGGTCAAATCTATTCTTATTTATATCCGCAGTTGCTCTTCTCAAATCTGTTTCTAATAATGGAATGTGTGTGTATGTGTATGTTTTGTGTGTACGAGATATTTGGGCCTTTGCTCATATACACAATTGTTGTTCAAAGTCATTTCTTCCCGTCGGGGAATTTTATCAGAAGATGGCTCAAGGAAGTGCACATTCAAAATATTTGTACTTTGGACAATCAAATGTAGATTTGTAGAAATGTAGTTTCCTCTACTCGCAATAAAATACCTTGTGCCACCAGACTCCAAATTTTGGGCTTAGACAACTTAGAACTACGTTGACTTCAGTCTGACCTAAGCATAGTACATAACATTATCTGCTACAACATCCTACCAGCCAATGACTACTTCAGCTTCAACCACAATAATACACAAGCAAACAATAGATACAAACTCAAGGTAAACCACTCCAAACTCGATTGCAGAAAATATGACTTCAGTAACAGAGTGGTCAATGCCTGGAATGCACTACCTGACTCTGTAGTTTCTTCCCCAAACCCCAAAAACTTTAACCTTAAACTGTCTACTGTGGATCTCCCCCCATTCCTAAGAGGTCTGTATGGGGGGTGCATAAGAGCACCCAGTGTGCCTTCCGTCCCTGTCCTAATATTCCTTCTTACTTACTCTTTTCATGTATTCAAATTACCTTTATACTTTTACCTGTTATCTTATATATGCTTGACAAAATAAATAAATAAATAAATAATAAAATAAAATAAAAAAATAATAAAATAAAATAAAAAAAATAAAATAAAATAATAAAATAAATAATAAAATAAAATAAAATAAAATAAATAAAATAAAATAAAATAAAATAAAATAAAATAAAATAAAATAAAATAAAATAAAATACAGTGCAATGCAATGCAATACAATACAATACAATACAATACAATACAATACAATACAATACAATACAATACAATACAATACAATACAATACAATACAATACAATAGATGGGCTCTGTTTTATTTAATCCTTCAATTACGGGGGAAAATACCCAAAAAGGAAAGGACATTTGCAAAGTTCTAAAGAGGATAGACAATTCGTGAATGCACCAAAGTTCCTTTGCTGTTACTTACTAGCAAATAACTCTAGATAAATAACACAATCACCTTTCCCTCACCTGAGAGCACCATGTTCTACCTCTTGTGATAATTATTCTCCAGTTTTGGGAGATTCAGAATAGATCTGGAAAGGACCTTGGAGGTCTTCTAGTCCAACCCCTTGCTCAAGCCAGGAGAACCTCTACCATTTCAGACAAGTGGTTGCCCAGTCTCTTCTTAAAAACCTCCAATGATGGAGCACCCAAAAGTTCTGGTGGCAAGCTGTTCCACTGCTTAATTGTTCTCACTGTGAGGAAGTTTCTCCTTAATTCCAGGTTGCTTCTCTCCTTGATTAGTTCCCTTGATTAGTTCTTCCTTGATGATGAAACTAATCAAGGAGCGAAGTAACCTGGAATTAAGGAGAACTTTTGTGACAGTGAAAACAATTAACCAGTGGAACAGCTTGCCACCAGAAGTTGTGGGTGCTTCATCACTGGAGGCTTTTAAGAAGAGACTGGACAGTCACTTGTCTGAAATGTTATAGGATGGACTGGACTAGAAGGCTGGACTAGAAGACCTCCAAGGTCTCTTCCAGCTCTATTCTGATTGCCTTCAAACGTTGTGGCTGCTCCATCACTGTGGAGAATTTTAAGAAGAGACTGGACGCCCATTTTTTTCCAGAATGGTGTAATGTTTCCTGCTTTATACTGTTGGAAGAAACATCCTTCTGGGTTCTGCTCCAAGTGGGGAAACAGACACTGGAAACATGGAGACTGCTTGGAAAGATGGTTTAATGGTGGACAGGATCACATGGCTTGAGTTCCTGAACAGAAAAAGGGGCAGATACAGTAAATCCTCGGGTTTTTATGCTCTCTCTGGCTCTGCATTTCTTGGGGCCCCGAAAGAGTATCCTGATTGGTTGTCAGACTCCCAGGGGGTGGGGGTCTTAGCTAGCCTTGCTGGCTGATGGTCACATGTGCTTCCCAGGTCACATGTGGTGAGTTTCTGCTGCTATTGTGTAGAGGGCTAATCCTATCTTTGTTGGATCTTTGGCAATTCCTACTATGGCTCTGCCTGAAGGAGGTAGATTTTGTTATGTAGAATAGACTGGCCCAGGCCTTAATGGCCCATTGACAAAGGGTGGGGGCAGGAAGGTGGGAGCTGCTTTGTCTGTAAAATATGCTTCTCCATTTCTCATCCAGGGAAATATAATATTCTGCCTTTTTCATATTTCCTAAAATATTTCACTCTTCCAGGAAAGGGGTGGGTGCTAACTTCCTACAATACCGTTATGCTTGGACCTCCAAAGTCCTTTCCAACTCTGATGTTCTATGTTCTAAGAGGCCTCCTTGATTAGTTGCCATCCATCATTTCCATCCGTTGATTCAAAACCGCCCCTTATATTTTGACACTTTGGTGAGAAAGTGTATTAAAAAACCACAGTATTTTCCATATGCAGGTAGAACATTAACTCGTCTTCCTTATTCAACTCTCTAGGGGCCATCAACTCTGCTCCTGACAAATTCCCCGAGCTCTACCAGGCCTCCTGTCGACTTGTCCTTTCTGAAATCCAGCTGAAATCCCACCCCACCCCTCTCCCCAAGCAGGAAGAGACGAGTGCTTGTCCCTTTTTTTCCATTCATTGTGCAGAAGAAGTATGGAACGACGCCTTAAACATTCCTTCCGATGGTTTGACGGTGGCATTCTCCCTGCCTCATGCAAAGGCCCTTGGACTCGACTCCATGTTTCCCGTTTCAGAGGTGGACAAAGGAGGCATTTAAGACATGGCAGGCTTTTGAAGGCATTGACATCTGATCTGCTTGGGAAATCCATCAAAGGGATTTTAATATCTCGTGTTTCTGTGCCCTGGAGGAATAGTTCAGAGGCCAAGGCGATATATCTAGGCACATCACTTGATTTCTCTGTTTGCTTAGTCGTTAGGATGGCCGTATCTGTTTCCCCCTCACCCCATTCTAAGCCAAGGATTAGAGGCACTTGGCGGCTGCTTTCTCTATCAGTGGATTTGCTAACGTGTTTCTCATGGGGACAAAGACACGCGCATGAATTGCAGGCAGCTTCACATTGACAAGGATCCTCAATGACCTGGAACACCTCCAAGGTCGCCCCACATATGCTCACCAAATACCCAGGGCCATCTGTCTCGTCTTGCACGGACTATCCCTCAGGAACAGCTGCCCAAACTTCTCGCAAAGAAGGTGAACAGCAGGAAGGAGTTTGGACAAGCGGACAGCCGCAGGCATTTCAAAAGCAAATGTGCTCCTGACCTCCCACCCTCAGGTTTTATCGCGAACTTGTGGCATGCACACTTTCACACTCAACTGGTCATTAAAAGCTCTCTCGGCCCAAGCCGGAGGAGGCTGCTGGAAGCTGTTGAGGTCTTTATCTTCAGCTCGCAGATGGAAGCAGTTAAACATTGGTGGCATTTTTTTTATTTTTATTTTCCTGGCCTCGACGATCCCAGGACGCCTTGGAACGTCTTGCAAGGAGAAAGCTGAGTTGAAACAGTCAACGTGTGTTTTTGTTTTTTTTTTTAGCTTGGGTCGTGTGTTTCCGGATGGATTTCTGACCGCCAAGCTTTCCCGATTGACAGTACGATGGCATCACTAGGAGAGAAGAAGGTTGCAATAAAAGGAGACTATTTGTAGCTATGGGGTCCTTGGTGCTGTCTGAGCTCGCTTGCTTTCTAAGAAGGTTGATCGAAAGACGGGTTCATTTGTTTTACAGGAAGGTTTTAGAATATTCAAACGCTGGACTGCATGAATCTATCCCAGAGCAATAACTAGATTGAATTCTACTCTATAGTGCCATATTAATGGAATATCAGGGATTTTTCAATTCAATTGTATAGAATGTGAAGGAAGTGTGTTTTTGTTTTATTTTTTTATGTATAATGCACACTGAAGAGGGCATTTAATTTCACTGTATGAGGTGCAATGATAATAAACTAAACTAAACTAAACCTCAGTTGGTTCTTTTTTTATATGTTAAAAACAAATAGCAATAGCACTTAGACTTATATACCGCTTCGCAGAGCCTTACAGCCCTCTCTAAGTGGTTTACAGAATCAGCCTCTTGCCCCCAACAATATGGGTCCTCATTTTACCCACTTCAGAAGGACGGAAGGCTGAGCCAACCTTCAGCTGGTGAGGATCGAACGGCTGGCAGTGGGCAGAGTCAGCCTGCAATACTGAATTCTAACCAGTGTGCCACCAGGAAGGAGAATGAGAAAGGAAATAAGAGAGGAAGGAAGGAATGAATTGCTAGCAGCCGGCAGTCAGCAGAAGTAGCCTGCAGTACTGCACTCTAACCACTGCACCACCATGGCTCAAATACCAGGAAGCAACAACAATAGCAATAATAAAACATCACATGGCTGAGTCAGACAGTGAGGAGGCTGGGGAGGAACATGGGCCAGTCCTGGAGTCAGGGGAAGGCCCGGACGAGGGCTCTGTGTCAGAGGCAGAGATGGGGCCAGGGCCATCTGGGAGTGATGCGTGAACTCCGGCGCCCCCAGAGTCGGACAGCAGAGAGGCAGAGGAACAGGAGGAGCCGGTTCCTAGTGTGCGCATCTGCAGAGCTGCCAGAAGGCAGCTAAAGCAAAAGGGACGACTCAGGAGTAAGGCCAGGAGATGATTGGCCCCTCCCATAAGGCTTAAAAGAGAAACAAAGGCACTTGTGCCTTTTTGCAGGAAAGCAACGTTGCTAACTCTGTTTCCAGTCGGCATCTCTCGTTTGTTTCTGAACTTCATGGGGCTTTGCCAAGTAAGGCCTTTGGCAGGGTGTCAAAGAAGATAAAAGTTGGTGATTGTCCCGAAGAACTACTTCCAAAGAACTTGTTTTGCAACTAATTGGGACTCATCTGGGAATGAACGTAATTCTCAGCTGTTACAATAAAATAAGTTTGTTTGGGACTAATTGTGTTTTGTAAGGACTCAGTAAGCCTAGGTCATAACACCTGCATCTATAACTTGTTGGTATAGAATATCCTTCCCCCAAGAGTGGGGAGGGAATGGAGATTTTGCAATACCCTTCCCCCAGGAGTGGGGTGGGATTGGAGATTTTGAAATATCCTTCTCCCAGGAGTGGGGTGGGAATGGAGATTTTGCAATATCCTTCTCCCAGGAGTGGGGAAGGAATGGGGATTTTGCAATATCCCTCGCCTGGAGTGGGGTGGGGATGGAGATTTTGCAGTATCCTTCCCCTGCCACGCCCACCAAGCCACGCCCACAGAACGGGTAGTAAAAAAAAAATTGGATTTCACCACTGCTCCAGCCTCCCTACCTTCTCTCACAACTGGCAATTACTATAGCTAAGGGTAGACTTGACCTTCATCTCCATGCTCTGCATCCCAACCTTTAGACTTTCTTTCTGACTGTAAGTATTTGACTGACTCTAATTTTGTGTATGATCTCAGCACAAGATCGCTCCGTTGATCTACATTCATCTTGCTTTTTGGCGTCATCTTCGTGGAACCCGAGGCGAAGAAGTAAGGTTCACCATCCTCAGCACCGACGAACAGCTTCATCGGTCGTCTTTGTGCAAGGCCTCGGGGGATCTGCACGTCAGCTGAAGGATGCCTTCTTCCATCAAGTCTGTATTTTTATACAGCTGGCTTGCTGCTCAAAGGTCAAGGGTTGGGAAGCCGTGGTTAAGGAAAGAAATTAATCTTGAAAAGAGCGAAGCCCCCTGGGATTCCGTGAGCACATGAATCAATTTCGTATTTTGTTTATGTAAAAGAAATTGGTCTGGAGAAGGTTTGTTTTTCGGGGACCATGCCTGTACGATGCTTATAGTGATCAATTTTTTTAATTTGTGTCTGTCTATTTATCATTCTCCTCCTCCTCCTCCTCCTCCTCCTCCTCCTCCTCCTCCTCCTCCTCCTCCTCCTCTTCTTCTTCTTCTTCTTCTTCTTCTTCTTCTTCTTCTCCTTCTTCTTCTTCTTCTTCTCCTTCTTCTCCTCCTCCTCCTCCTTCTTTTTCCTCCTCCTCCTCCTCCTCCTCCTCCTTCTCCCCCTCTTCCTCTCCTTCTCCTCCTTCTCCTTCTCCTTCTTCTTCCTCCTCCTCCTCCTCCTCCTCCTCCTCCTCCTCCTCCTCCTCCTCCTCCTCCTCCTCCTCCTCTCCTTCTTCTTCTTGTCATACCACATGTAGAACAGGCACGGCCACTGATGGTCAAATTAATTTTTTTTTATCTAACTAATGCATCTTCTAAAATACATTCATTTTAAATTTAGCCTGATGTCTTGAGACATGTTAGGAACTAACCAATTTTGGGTTAAAGAAAATTTTCTTTGGACATTAAGTCCAAACATCCAATCAACACACAAGGATTCTTCCCTTGTTGCAATACCCTCATGCTTTTCCTAGTACTTTTTCAAGAAGGTGTCAAGCCATACGTTGATATCTGAAATGACCTCATTTCCGAAATCAATTATTTAAGTCCTCACAGGACCTAAGTACTTCCTGACTCTCATTATTCTGTTTTATTTAAGCAGTGCTGTAGAAGTCCGTCTCATATCTTTTGCTTGTGAGCTTCCGGTGAGCTTCAAGATTGTTGTTGTTAGTTGCAAAGTCGTGTCCGACCCATCGTGACCCCATGGACAATGTTCCTCCAGGCCTTCCTGTCCTCTACCATCCCCTGGAGTCCATTGAAGCTCACGCCGACTGCTTCAGTGACTCCATCCGGCCACCTCGTTCTCTGCCGTCCCCTTCTTCTTTTGCCCTCAATCGTTCCCCGCATTAGGCTCTTCTCCAAGGAGTCCTTCCTTCTCATTAGGTGGCCAAAGGATTTGAGTTTCATCTTCAGGATCTGGCCTTCTAAAGAGCAGTCGGGGTTGATCTCCTCTAGGACTGACCGGTTGGATGGCCTTGCAGTCCAAGGGAGTCGCAGGAGTCTTCTCCAGCATCATAAGTCAAAGGCCTCAATTCTTTGGCACTCAGCCTTCCTTATGGTCCAAACTTCAAGATACCTAGGTGCTTTTTATCAGATTGGCTTTCCTGATGATCATTCATCTCTTTGGAAGTGCCTTTCAGCTTTAAGTGTAAGCCTATAAAAGAAATCCAATTTCTTTCCAGCTCCCGGGAAGTCTGTAGATTTGTTTTGGGGATTACAAGAGCTGGAAGTGAAACTCTTCTATCTTAGGTGACTGGAGAACAACAATAATAATAAAAAAATTACCAATAGTTCTAATAAGCTTTCCACCCCCACAACATTCTGAAGTTTGTTTGTATTTTGTAAGCCATCATTTGGAAGCATCAACCACCGCAGTTGGTGTCTGGAATTAAAAATAAATGTACGTGTTGACCTTTTCACATCTGGCTTGCTTCAGAAATTGATCATAGACACCAGGAATGAATGAAAGACCTTAGAAAATGTGGAATACTGACTGCGGTGAGTTAGATTCCAGCAGTTTTCTACAAATATGTGGTTCTTGGCTCTGTTGCATTCAGAAACATCATTACAGCGTTATAGCCTCCCAACCATATTCAAAACAAGACCCAAATAACATTTCAACATACATGTTCTGACCTAGGCTTCCTGAGTCAGTAAAAAACAGGAGTAGTCCCCAAAACCTCTTTTATTTCAACAGCTGTTAATTATGTTTGTTTATGTTTTATTAGATTTATATACCACCCTACTCCTGAAGGACTCAGGGCGGTGAACAGGCACAAAATAAGATACATAGATACAAAAGTTAAAAGAGATAATTAAAATCAGATTAAATAATTTAGCCCGAGACAATTAAAAATCCCAATAATTTAAAACAGATTAAAATTTCGATTTAAAAGAATTCTGTGAATTCTATTCATTCACAGATGAGTCCCCAATAGTTGTAAAGAGTCCTTCGGGATAAGGCTGATAATCACCCATCTTTATCTCCCTTGACATGCTGCCAAAGACCTAATTGGCAAAGCCAAGAGCCTTGATAGTACAGTGGTCTAAGCACCCTGTTATTAACACAGCTGCCTGCAATTACTGCTGGTTCGAATCTCTCCAAGGCTCAAGGTTGACTCAGCCTTCCATCCTTTCTAAGGTAGGTAAAATGAGGACCCAGTTTGTGGGGGCAATAAGCTGACTTTGTATAGAATATACAAAAGAATGAAGGCTATTGCTGAGCACATTGTAAGCCGCCCTGAGTCTCCGGAGAAGGGCGGCATATAAATCAAATTAAAAAAAAAAAAAGCCACACGGAGTCCAGAATCAAACAGAGCTTCAGACTTGAAACTGCACAGAATTAACAATGTTGTTTCCTGCAAAGGCCCACGTGCCTCTGCTCCTTTTTAAAGTCTTATGGGAGGGCCAATCATCTCCAAGCCTTACTCCTGAGTCGTCCCTTTTATTTTAACTGTTCTTGCCTTCTGGCAGCTCTGCCCATGCACGCACTGGGAACAGGCTCCTCCTGTTCCTCTGCCTCGCTGAGGTTCTACTCTTGAGGCTCCGGAGGCAGCATGTACCTCCCAGATGGCCCTTCTCTGCCTCCGACGCAGAGCCCTTGTCTGATGCCTTCCCCAGACTCCAGGGCTGGCCTGTTCCCCCACAGCCTCCTCACTGTTCCTCCCCAGCCTCCTCACTGTCTGACTCTGCTGCCAGCTCTGCAGGCTGCTGGCGGACAACAACAATACATGTAGACAAGTCCTCAATACAAACATTGTCTATATTGTCCTGTTGCCCTCCAGGAAATTTGCAAATAATAACATTTGAAAATCTGAAGAAGGAACCTTTACAAGATAATGTACTAGACATTCCCAGTTCCTGCCACCATTCTTTGTATGTTTTAGCCACCGGTCCCCCCTCGTTGCTCTTCTCTGCACTCTTTCCAGAGTCTCAACGTCTTTTTTTTATAATATGGTGACCAAAACGGGATGCATTACATGTGATTGATACGGATTATTCATTTACTTCTTTAACCTTTCTCCTGTCCTCAGAGGCAAGAATTCTTTGGTGGTTTACAAGAAATAATTCACTCCGGTGTTTGGATGTTGTTCTTTTGACTGCAGCAAAAACTCTTCATTTGTTATCACCAACGAGCGAAAAGAATGAATACAATTTGGCGGCAGTCTGCAGTTCTGTAACTCAGTAGGGAGAATTGCTGAGAGAGCTGTCCCAAATCACTACAGTCTAAAGGCTATAAATACTTGAAATAATGTCTTTGTCAGAGGAGTCCAAGTATCGTTAGAGAGGGTGTCAACCTTTTTGGCCGACGGTCTTCCCAGAAAGCAGTTTTAATTTTCCACCAGCTGCGCATAAAGATACGTAGCAACCGATGACTTCACTTGAGGCTCTAAATTGGTCTCCCCCCCCCCAAAAAAAGCGATTTTGCATTTCGTTCTCTCTCTAGGCACTTCTTACGATAGTTTTACACACATTCAGAAGGGAAACATTACTGCAGAATGGATACATCTGGCTCGATTCCACTATGTATGATATGGCTAGTCTAGAGAAAAGAAGGACTAAAGATTACAGATTAACAGAGTCGGAAGGGACCTTGTAGGTCATCTATTCCAACCCCCCGCCCAATCAGGAGACCCTACACCATTTCTGACCAATGGCAATTCAATCTCTTCTTGAAAGCCTCCAGTGATGAAGCTTCCACAACTTCTGAAGGCAACTTCTGTTCCATGGGTTGATTGTTCTCACTGTCAGAAAATTCCTCCTTATTTCTAGGTTGAATCTCTCCTTGTTCGGTTTCCATCCATTATTCCTTGTCTGGCCTTCGGGTGCTTTGGAGAATAGCTTGACCCTCTTCCTCTCTGTGGC
Organism: Pantherophis guttatus; assembly: GCF_059756535.1. Taxonomy (NCBI): domain Eukaryota; kingdom Metazoa; phylum Chordata; class Lepidosauria; order Squamata; family Colubridae; genus Pantherophis; species Pantherophis guttatus. Next base: position 89,517,165 of record NC_142069.1, read on the forward strand.
AGCCCTTCAGATATTGGAAGACTGCAATCCTGTCTCCCCTGGTCCTTCTCTTCACTAGACTAGCTACGCCCACTTTCTGCAACTGTTCTTCGTATGTTTTGTCCTCCAGTCCCCTAACCATCCTGGTTGCTCTTCTCTGCACTCTTTCTAGAGTCTCAACATCTATTTTATAATGTGGTGACCAAATGGGATGCAGTATTCTAGGTGTGGCCTTACTAAGGCTTTTTAGAGTGGTATTAGTATCTCCCTTGATCTTGATTGTATCCCTCTGTTAATGCAATTTAGGATTGCATTGGCTTTTTTAGCTGCTGGTGCACACCGTTGTCTCATATTTAACTGGTTGTCCACTAAGACGCCAAGACTAGAGGGGATGTGATAGCAGTATTCCAGTATTTGAGGGGCTGCCACAAAGAAGAGGGAGTCAAGCTATTCTTCAAAGCACCTGAGGGCAGGACAAGAAGCAATGGATGGAAACTAATCAAGGAGAGAAGCAACCTGGAATATGAGACTGCCTTCTGCCTCCGATAGCCTCCCACCGACCAATACGCTCCCACAGAGAGGGTCTCCTCAGAGTGTCGTCGGTTAGACAGTGTTGACTGGCGACCCCCAGGGGGAGAGCCTTCTCTGTGGGGGCACCCACCCTTTGGAACGAGCTGCCCCCAGAGATTCGTTGGATTTCCGACCTTTCGCCGCACCCTTAAAATGCTATTATTCCATCAAGCAGGGCTGGCCTGAATATTTTTTAATGGGTTATTGTATTTTAGATGATCGGCCAAAACTATTTAATAATTTTAAATTGTTTTTAACTTTTATATTGTGGGTTTTATCTTGGCTGTACACCGCCCTGAGTCCCCCAGGAGAAGGGCGGTATAAAAATTTAATAAAACTAAAACTGAATTAAGGGGAAATTTCCTAACAGTGAGGACAATTAACCAGTGGAACAGCTGGCCTCCAGAAGTTGTAGGTGCTCCATCACTGGAGGTTTTTAAGAAGAGACTGGACAGCCACTTGTCTCAAATGGTATAGGTATAGATAATTGATGGATGGAGGAATGGAGAGAGAGAAGGATGGATGGATAGATAGATAGATAGATAGATAGATAGATAGATAGATAGATAATAGGTAGGTAGGTAGGTAGGTAGATTAGATCAGATCAGATTAGATGATAGAGAGAGAGATTAGAGAGAGAGAGAGAGAGAGAGAGATGATAGGTAGGTGGGTAGGTGGGTAGATTAGATTAGATTAGATGATAGAGAGAGAGAGATTAGATAGATAGATAGATAGATAGATAGATAGATAGATAGATAGATAGATAGATAGATAAGAGGGAGGGAGATAAATGATAGAGAGAAAGATGAGAGATGGGGAGGGAGGGGGGATAGAGATAGAGATAAATAAATAGATAGATAGATAGATATTTAGATAGATAGATATTTAGATAGATATTTAGATAGATAGATAGATAGATAGATAGATAGATAGATAGAAGACAGACAGACAGACAGACAGACAGACAGACAGATGATCAGTAGGTAGGTAGATTAGATTAGATCAGATTAGATGATAGAGAGAGATATTAGATAGATAGGTAGATAGTTAGTTAGATAGATAGATAGATAGATAAGAGGGAGGGATATATATGATAGAGAGAGAGAGAAAGAGAGAGAGAGAGATGAGAGATGGGGAGGGAAGGGGGAGGGATAGAGATAGAGATAGAGATAGATAGATAGATAGATAGATAGATAGATAGATAGATAGATAGATAGATAGATACTCCTGCTCCAGCAGAGGGTTAGATTAGAAGATCTCCAAGGTCCCTCACAGCTCTATTCTGATTGGCGGATAGTCAGAATAAGCATTCAGAAAAGCCACACCGCAAGATGTAATCTAATTTTTTTCTCCAAAAAAAAGAAAAAAAAGTTAGGAAGCCAGCGGGATTAGTCAAAATGCTTGAGATGAGCTAATTTCTATTGTTTTAGAATAGATGTTGAAGAGTTTCCCAAGTGGCAAGAAAAGTTACATAAAAATCATCCATATGTTGGAAAGAGTAGGGTGTTTTTTTCTCTCTCTTGGAACTGCACGGAATCCTCTTTAGGACCATCGTTGGTGCCAATCGGCGTTCCCCACCCAATGTATTTTCAAGTAACATGCATTTCCTAGAAGCTGTGAGTAAGTTTACTGTTTCCAGCACAGGACTGCGGCTCATGCCAAGAGATACACATGTATAGAATTTATTAGCTATGCCAAAAATATATAAGTTGGGAGCCAATAGGTTGGCTGAACATCGTAGAGCAGGTGGTCAACTTGGACAGACTTACAAATACTTCATGCATTTTGGAATGCTTGAAGGATCATCTGAACATGTGCACATCCCCATTGAATGAGGACCTACGGCTGCAGAGGTTTCGCTGTGTAGTCTTCACAGCTCCATAGATACTGCTTACAGATAAATCATCCCCATCAAGAAATTGGAATTCCTGAGGTATTTTTTTTTCCAAAGTTCTTGGGCATCCTCCCAAACACCAAGGGAGATAGACGAGGCACAAATTTCTTATGAATAGAATGGAATGGAATGGAATGGAATGGAATGGAATGGAATAGAATAGAATAGAATAGAATAGAATAGAATAGAATAGAATAGAATAGAATAGAATAGAATAGAATAGAATTATTGGCCAAGTGTGATTGGACACACAAGGAATTTGTCTTGGTGCATAGGTTCTCGGTGTACATAAAAGAAAAGATACATTCGTCAAGAATCATAAGGTACAACACTTAATGACAGTCATAGGGTACACATATGCAATCAAATCATATTAGGAAACAGTCAATATAAATCGTAAGGATACCAGCAACAAGGTTACAGTCATACAGTCATAAGTGGGAGGAGATAGGTGATAGGAATGATGGGAAGATTAATAGTAACAGTAATGCAGGCTTAGTGAATAGTAATAGACAGTGTTGAGGGAATTATTTGTTTAGCAGTGATGGCATTCAGGAAAAAACTGTTTTTGACAACTTTCATCATAAACAGAACTGAAAGCATAAATATATAGACACTGTAGGAGAGAGGGAGAGGGAGGGAGGGAGAGAGAGAGGGAGGGAGTGAGAGAGTGAGAGAATAGATGATAGATAGATAGATAGATAGATAGATAGATAGATAGATAGATAGATAGATAGATAGACGGATGGATGATGACTGGAGAGAAAGAAGAAAGATAGACAGAGAGACAGACAATTGATGTATAGAGGAATGGAGAGAGAGAAGGATAGAGAGAGACTGGAGAGAGAGAGAGAAAGAAAGACAGACAGATAATACATGGATGGAAGAATGTAGAGAGAATAGATAGATAGATAGATAGATAGATAGATAGATAGATAGATAGATAGATGGATGGATGACTGGAGAGAAAGAGGATAGATAGACAGAGAGACAGACAGATAATGGATGGAGGAATGAAGAGAGAGAAGGATAGAAAGAGACTAGAGAGAGAGAGACAGACAGATAATACATGGATGGAAGAATGTAGAGAGAATAGAGATAGATAGATAGATAGATAGATAGATAGATAGATAGATAGATAGATAGATAGATAGATAGATAGATAGATGATAGAAGAAGATAGAAGGTAGATAGATAGATGAGATAGATGAGAGATAGATAGATAGATGAGATAGATAGATAGATAGATAGATAGAGATGAGATAGATAGATAAATAGATAAATAGATAGATAGAAGATAGATAGATAGAAGATAGATATAAAATAGATAGATAGAAGGTAGATAGATAGATGAGATAGATGAGAGATAGATAGATGAGATAGATGAGATAGATAGATAGATAGATAGATAGATAGATAGATAGATAGATAGATAGGCAGGCAGGCAGGCAGGCAGGCAGGCAGGCACAGAATGGGGACACCGAGAGAGAGAGATTAAATCAATAAATGACTATTTTACCCCTACTTCTCACAGCTGAGGAATTTGTACCCAGCGGGAGAAATTATTCATGAGATCAGCATTCTCATATAATTCTCCAGAGGCATGAAATCTACCTGGAGCGCTCTCTAAAAACTTACATGGAAAGTGTTTAATCCTAGGAATAGAATTCAGGGCTCTTGAATCAGAGAATAGAAATTCAACAGCAACAATAACACGAAGAATCCATACGAACAGATCAGGCAGTGCGAATATTACAGTCACTCAGGCGGCTGCTGACCTCTCTCTTTTATCCGAAGCTATTTATTAACTCCGGGTTCTAGTAGCCTCTTTGTTGTGGGTTTTGTGGTCTTTATTTTACATGCACCGTGCTTTCTACTGTTATTTTTTTTTTCCTCTGTAGGCTACACACACACACACTATTGTTCTGATAACGGTATTGGCTTTCCTTGCGTGCTGATTTTGTTACGAACTGCGGTCATTCATCACAACTGAAAACAACAACAACTCACATTGAATCGAGGTGTTTTTTTCCACTATATATGGAACTACGGCGAAATTAAAGCTTGTGCCATGGAATTTAATCACATGGCTGGAACAGTCAAGCACCATAAATCTGCCACTGAAATGGGATCTCTCTCTCTCTGTCCAATTTTGAGCCGTTTATCTTATCTTGAACGCTTTAGAGATTCACAATCCCTGGAAATAAAAAAAAAATATTCCGCCTATCCAAAATAAGCAATCTAGAACAATGGCAACATATCCCATGACCTGGAGATGAAAGCATAGGACAGTTGCAGGATTTGGGTTTGGCCAGTCTAGAGAAAAGAAGAATTAGGAGTGACATGATAGCAGTATTCCAGTAATTGGGGGGGCTGCCACAAAGAAGAGGGGGTCAACTTATTTTTCAAAGCACCTGAAGGCAGGACAAGAAGCAATGGATGGAAACTAATTGAGGAGAGAAGCAACCTGGAATTAAGGAGAAACTTCCTAACAGTGAGGACAATTAACCAGTGGAACAGCTTGCCACCAGAAGTTGTGGATGCTTCATCACTGGAGGTTTTTAAGAAGAGAATCACTTCTTGTTGCATAGTTACAGGAACTGGGTATGTCTACTCTGATGAAAAGAAGGACTAGGGGAGACATGATAGCAGTCTTCCAATAGCTCAAGGGCTGCCCCAAAGAAGAGGGAGTCAAGCTATTCTCCAAAGCTCCTGAAGGCAGGACAAGAAGCAATGGGTGGAAACTAATCAAGGAGAGAAGCAACTTAAAACTAAGGAGAAATTTCCTGACAGTTAGAACAATTAATCAATGGAACAACTTGCCTCCAGAAGTTGTGAATGCTCCAACATTGGAAGTTTTTAAGAAGAGATTGGATAACCATTTGTCTGAAGTGGTGTAGGGATTCCTGCCTGGGCAGGGGGTTGGACTAGAAGACCTCAAAGATTCCTGCCAGATCTATTCTGATTGATTGATTGATTGATTGATTGAACTCCTGATAAGGGAGCCTTGGTGGTGCAGCGGAAGTGCTGTTAAGTAGCACTTAGCTGCCAGCTGCCTGAAATTACTGCGAGTTCAAATCTCACCAGGCTCAAGGTTGACTCAGCCTTCCATCCTTCCGAGGTGGGTAAAATGAGGACCTGGATTGTGGGGGCAATAAGACGACTTTGTATAAAAAAGAACACCGCTTAGGAGGGGCCAAAAGCCCTACTAAGCAGGTATATACAAAAGTATGAAGGCTATTGCTTAACGCATTGTAAGCCGCCCTGAGTCTCCGGAGAAGGGTGGCATATAAATCGAATCAATCAATCAATCAATCAATCAATCAATCAATCAATCAATCAGCTAATGATCTCCAAGGATGAATACACCGAAAGAATTTCTACAGACAATATGACAATACTTATCATTTTATAGTAAGTCCCTTATGTGCCATCAAGAAAAAGTTAGTAACACAGTCGTTAAGTAAATTTGGCTTGAACTGCAGTGGTTCGCTTAAGGACTCCGGCAGGAAATGAGGCAAAATTCACTGAACAAATGTCTCATTTAGCCACAGAAATGTGGGGCTCAATGGAGGTTGTAAGTTGAGGGGCTACCTCACTGGGACTGCAGGATGTGAAGAAGGCAATTAAATTAGAGCATCCTTTTGTGACGTAGGGTTACTGCATTTAATACGGCACAGTACTTAAGTAAAATGGTTTGGTTAAGATTGGCATACATGATGGGGATGATTGGGGTAGCCTGTTGGGGTGATCCTAAAATATAATTTTATCTTATTTTACTTATCTATATATCAAATTATCCAAGGGTGGGCTTCAAAAATTTTAGCAAGGGGTTCTCTGCCCTGTTTGTTTGTTTGTTTGTTTGTTTGTTTATTTATTTATTTATTTATTTATTTATTTATTTATTTATTTATTATTTATTTATTTATTTAATGCAATTTATATGCCGCCCTATCTCTGAGGACTCAGGGCGGCTCACAACGGTAAAAATGCACAGTTCCTTATTAAAACGATGTAAAATTAAAATCCAATTTAAAACAGTTTAAAAATTCATTAAAAAAAACCCCATCAGTCCAGGCTACGGAACAACCAGGTCTTCAACTCGCGGTGGAACGAGCGAAGGTCAGGGGCCATCCGGACCTCCAAAGGAAATTGGTTCCAGAGGGTGGGTGCGCCCACAGAGAAAGCTGTCCCCCTGGGGGTCGCCAGCCGACACTGTTTGGCCGCCGGCACCCTGAGGAGGCCCTGTCTGTGGGAACGCACCGGGCGATTGGGGATTGTCGCTGGCTGCAGGAGGTCCAACAGATATCCCAGGCCTAGGCCATTTGCTGGGTGGGCACGGCCATGCTGGGCGTGGCCTAGTCAGCCTCCTGCACCAGGGGGGTGTTTTTGCCCTCCCCGGGCTCTGGAGGCTCTTCTCGAGCCTCCTGGAGGGCAAAAATGGCCAGAAATGGGCCCTCTGGAGGCCAGAAATGGGCCCATTTCCAGCCTTCCTGAACTTCCAGTAGGCCCATTTCTCGCTCTCCCCGAGCCTCCGCGCGCGCCCTGCACTTACCTGCATCCAAAATGGGTCACATGGGGACACCTGGGAGGGGTGGGGTGGGGTGGGTGGGGCCAGCCAGGAGTGGGATTTGGGGGTTCTCTGAATCTTAGAATCTTAGCTAGAAGTTTCCCAAAACCCTGCGAACGCCCACCAGCCCACCCCTGAAATTATCGTATTGTCAGCGTCCCAGCACTGACATATATAAAGAGAGGAGAAGCTTGAACTTTTGCCTACTAAATCCCTTTGAAGATTCTGTCTCCTCGGAGATGGGAGGTGGGGGGAGACATTCCTGTGATCTGACGAAGAAGAGATGAGGAAAGTGGCTTGGAAGATAGCCAATGAGGAGCAGACAATTGGGGATCGGAAAGGGAGGGATTGGGGGGGGGTAAAGATCAGTACTGACCGCGAAAGAGCCAGGATCAGATCGCTGTGCTCAAATAAAGAGAAAATTTCCTTAAAGATCGGCAGTTTGGAAATTCATTTATTTTGAGATAGCATCGAAACCTGACACGTATTTTATTCCGATTTCATTTTTAATTGTTTTTTTTTATAGGATTTTATCAATCATTTGTACTTGGAATTCTGTATTTGGATATGGCCTATCATCTCATCAATAAACTAAGCTAAGTAACTAACCTAGGTTTACCGAAACTGAAGGATAAGTCAATGTGAAAGGTAAACGAGCAGCCTGTTATTAATGTGCTTAAAGAATGTTTAAAGACTATTATGTGTAGGCAGGAAATATTACTGCCCTGGGACCATAACACATTTGAATACAGAAAAACGGTGGTTATTCGATTCCAGGCTGACAGAATCCTCCAGATTTTGCAAATTAATTCTGGGAAATCCCACAATGGATTAGTTTTATATTCTTAGCAAAGAGCCCTAACCCCAGCTTTTAAGAGCGGAATTATTTTTTGCTTCAACAAATAAATATTGGAGACGTCTATAATTACAGCTGGAACGGGACTCGGGGAAAAAGTCATCTGAAAAGGCAACCTGTAGTAACCTGAGTGTAATTGAACAGTGCGGTGAGGAGGGGAGTTCTGAAGTAGGTTAGAAAGCTGCCCGTGAGATTAAAGATAACGCACACCAAGCGTTAGGAATAGTCTTAAAACTCCATATAAATGCAGAGTATTCCGTAACAATTCTCCATGAGGTGTTCTTGGGAGGATTAATGGGTCAGTGGTTTGCTGGAATGAAGTAAGCATAATATATATTTCAGGAAGCATCATTTGGGGTGTTAAGTTTCAAAGAGACAGATTTACCGGACGCGGAAAAAGAAATCTCCCCTGTTTAATTCAGTCCCCAGAGGCCGCATATCCATGTAGTTTTCTTAGCAGCCATACTTCCGTAGACATTTACTCTATTTTCGAGACCACCGAGAGTTCAATAACTCAATGTTTTTAATTTTTTTAAAAAAACCCAGACTTAAAAGTGTATAAGTGCATATATCAGCAATAGCACTTAGGCTTATATACCGCTTCACAGTGATTTACAGCCCTCTCTTTTTAAAGAGTCAGCCTTTGGCCTCCAACAATTTTGGTCCTCATTTTACCCACCTTGGAAGGATGGAAGGATGAGTCAACCTTGAGCCCGTCAGGATCGAACTGCTGGCAATTGGCAGAATTAGACTGCAATAATGCATTCTAACCACAATGAAGGGAGGGAGGGAGGGAGGGAGGGAGGGAGGGAGGGAGGGAGGGAGGGAGGGAGGGAAGGAAGGAAGGAAGGAAGGAAGGAAGGAAGGAAGGAAGGAAGGAAGGAAGGAAGGAAGGTTGATTTACAAAGTCAGCCTATTGCCCCCAACAATCTGGGTCCTCATTTTACCCACCTCGGAAGGATGGAAGGCTGAGTCAACCTTGAGCCAGTCAGGATCGAACTGCTGGTAATTGGCAGAATTAGACTGCAATAATGCATTCTAACCACAATGAAGGGAGGGAGGGAGGGAGGGAGGGAGGGAGGGAGGGAAGGAAGGAAGGAAGGAAGGAAGGAAGGAAGGAAGGAAGGAAGGAAGGAAGGAAGGAAGGAAGGAAGGAAGGAAGGAAGGTTGATTTACAAAGTCAGCCTATTGCCCCCAACAATCTGGGTCCTCATTTTACCCACCTCGGAAGGATGGAAGGCTGAGTCAACCTTGAGCCAGTCAGGATCGAACTGCTGGTAATTGGCAGAATTAGCCTGCAATAATGCATTCTAACCACAAGGAAGGAAGGAAGGAAGGAAGGAAGGAAGGGAGGGAGGGAGGGAGGGAGGGAGGGAGGGAGGGAGGGAGGGAGGAAGGAAGGAAGGAAGGAAAGTAAGTTTACAGAGTCAGCCTCTTGCCCCCAACCATCTGGGTCCTCATTTTACCGACCTCTGAAGGATGGAAGGCTGAGTCAACCTTGAGCCTGGTGAGATTCGAACTGCCAAATTGCAGGCAGCCAGCAGTCAGCAGAAGTAGCCTAACTACTGCGCCACCGCATCTCAATAAAACTCAAGGCCATATAAATGGACATATAGGCAGCCCTCGACTTACAACAGTTCATTTAGTGACCATTCAAAGTTACAACGGTGCTGAAAAATGTGACTTATGACCATTTGTCACACTTATGCAGCATCCCTGGTTGTCACGTGATCGAAATTCAGATGCTTGTTGGCAACTGGTTCATATTTATGACGGTTGCAGTGTCCCCGGGATCACAGGATCCCCTTTTACGACCTTCCTATAAGCAAAGTCAATGGGGAAGTCAGATTCACTCAACAACTGTGTTACCAACTTCTTCACTGCCGTGATTCACTTAACAACCGAGACAAGAAAGGTCGTAAAATGGGGGCAGAACTGACTGAACAGATGTCTCACTTAAGAACAGAGATGTTGGGCTCAATTATGGTTGTAAGTCAAGAACTACCTGTAGAATGAAGAAAACTACTCATGGAGCTCTGTTTTTCAAAATATTCCTGAAATTCAGGAATTAATGATTCAGGATTTAAATCTCTGGCAGAAGATGATTGCGTTGGGTAGGCACCATCACAAGGAAAACAACAAGAACAACAAAACTTTCTCACTCTTTCTGACACTCCTTAATTGAGTACACTGGACGTCTAAGATACATATGTAGTAAGTGATCCTGTGGAAGCCTAGTTATGTTGGGCTTTGTAAGTCACTGTTAGCACTAATAACTATTGGCAGAAGCCTATTGTCATCCAAAGCAGGATCCATAACTTAGGAGCTGTACCTGGAGTAGGGGGGTCTTACCTGCTAACAGATTGGCTGTTGTAGAAGAGCAAACAGAGTTATGGGGTGGAGTCAAGAAAGGATTCAGCCTGAGTCTTTATGTAGCCACAAAGGATTCAAGTCCAGTCGTTCTTGAATTCTGTTATCTCTTATCTAGCAACAGTTCAGTGCTGACCATTATTTGACTATATTCTTGTGTGTAGGCATGAGCAATAAATCATCTGGACTGGAACTTAATGTGTGGTCCTGATTCTTTGCTCCTGACATCTGCTGCATTTTGTACAAATTGCAGCTTCTGAGTAGAGCCTTTAGAGGCTGCCCCGTGTGTTTCTACAATTGCAGAAATATGGGAGTGCTTTGCTGTTTCAACATTTGTTTGAATTCCTCGATCCAGTGTATACAAACACGGAATTTCCTTGCTTCGTCTCATCCAAGTACTGCCAGGGTAGGAAGCATTGCTAGGCAAAAACATATTTTTTTTAAAGTTCAGAACAATGACATAATATTTGGAAGCGCATCAGGCAGAAGCCTTCCTAATTCACTGAACTATGAAAAGGGGATGTTGGGGGAATGAGACGTGCAAAACTTTTATTGTAACCTATCTGAATAAAGATGGGATGGGATGGGATGTGTTGGGATGTGTTGGGTTGGGATGGGAAGGGATGGGATGGGATGGGTTGTGTTGAGTTGGGTTGTGTTGGGTTGTGTTGGGATGGGTTGGGATGGGATGGGTTGAGTTGGGTTGGGATGGGATGGGATGGGATAGGATGGGTTGGGTTGGGTTGGGTTGGGATGGGATGGGATGGGTTGGGATGGGATGGGATGGGATGAGATGGGTTGGGTTGGGTTGGGTTGGGTTGGAATGGGATGGGATGGGATGGGATGGGATGGGTTGGGTTGGGTTGGGTTGGGATGGGATGGGATGGGATGGGATGGGATGGGATGGGATGGGATGGGTTGGGATGGGATGGGTTGGGTTGGGATGGGATGGGATGGGATGGGACAGAAGAACAGAGGACACAGAGAACAGAAGAGAACAGAACACTTTATTAGGCCAAGTGTAATTAGACACACAAGAAATTTGTCTCCAGTGCAGAAGGTCTCAACGTACATGCAAAACAAAAGAGTAATAATAATATCATTCATAATGATACAAATAAGAGAATGTAGTAGAAAATATGAGAAGGATAATAACAATAATGATGACAATGATGGAAGAGGAGGAGGAGGAGGAGGGGAGGAGGAGGAGGAGGAGGAGGAGAAGAAAGAAAGAAAGAAAGAAAGAAAGAAAGAAAGAAAGAAAGAAAGAAAGAAAGAAAGAAAGAAAGAAAGGAATTTAGCATTGCGGTGGAGTTGACTTTCTGGTCTCCTCTACCCAGTGGGTCTAACAGCCAGCATTTTCAAGATCACATAAACCTGAACAAGTGATACCACCTCCTCTATATTTCTCCTGAATGTTTATGAATGAATAAATAACCCACCTGCCGTGGCATTTTCATCTCCTAGAAGAGTCTTTTTTTTGACTGATGCTCTTTGCAGTTGTTGGTTTTTTTTTAATCCAAATTCCTTGCGATCAGTTTTTGCTGTAAGAGGATGGATGGTTTCAGTGGTGTGGTTGATTCATTTCCCCTAAACTGTTGCATATTCCATTTCTACTTTTCCTCCTGAAACTGTTTAACACGTGGAGTATTTTAGTTTGGCCTCTGAAAATCTATTTTTTATTATTATTATTTTTTAAAAAGTAATTTAATAATTCTTTAATATCCTGTTCCCATCCCCTATGCTCCCCCCCCCTTTTTTTTTTTTTTTGCAGTATTGGACTGTATTTCATTGCAAAAGACTTGATATTTTGGTCTCTCGCTATTTACCGAGACCAAACAAACACCGTAGCATCAAGTGAAAAATCCTTCCATGAAAGCCAACCGCAATATCATATTGTCAGCTTCTGAAACCCAACATGTTTCTAAAGTAAAAAAACATGTTAAACCTAAAATATTCAATTTCTCTAGCTTCTAAAAAGCATTGTAAAACTTTTTTAAAGCATGGCTGTCATATCTCTATCGACTACAGATTATCCTCAATTTATAACAGTTCATTTAGTTTAGAATAACAGAGTTGGAAGGGACCTTGGAGGTCTTCTAGTCCAACCCCCTGCTTAGGCAGGAAACCCTACAACATTTCAGACAAATGGTTATCCAACATCTTCTTAAAAACCTCCAGTGTTGGAGCATTCACAACTTCTGGAGGCAAGTTGTTCCACTGGTTAATTGTTCTCATCGTCAGGAAATTTCTCCTTAGTTCTAAATTGCTTCTCTCCTTGGTTAGTTTCCACCCATTGCTTCTTATCCAACCCTCAGATGCTTTGGAGAATAGCTTGACTCCCTCTTCTTTGGGGCAGCCCTTGAGATATTGGAAGACTGCTATCTTCCTGTCAGGTTTCGAGGTCGTCTCAAATAAATTGCATTTCAAACAAAGTCTTTAAAGGAAAACTTCTATTTATTAAGCACGACATTCTAAAATCTGACTCAATCGAAGCCAACACTGACTTCCAGATCCCAAACCCTCCTTTTCCGTTCCCCACTCCCCTGCACTCATTGGCCATCTTCCAAGTCATTCTACCCCTAATCTACTGCTCCAGCTCAAAGGAATTTCCCCCCTCCCATCCCATCTCCTAGGGGATATTATCTCCAGGGAGTCACAAAGATCCTAACCGGAAGCCCCCATTCAATTCTGGAGCCAACTGGAAGTCCGCTTCCTCCATCATAGTCTCCTCCTAGCGCAGCATCCTTTTTCCTCTACTTGTCCTAACTGAAAGCCCTATCAATTGTGTAGCCAACCAGCAACTGGGAGCCATAGCAGAGGGATGAAAGAGCCACATGCGGCTCCAGAGCCGCAGGTTGCTGACCCCTGCACTAGACATACCCAGTTCCTGCAACCGTTCTTCCTAGGTTTTAGCCAGTGGGATTCAAATAATTTAACAACCAGTTCTCTGCCCTAATGACCAGCTGGGTAGGCTGTCATGTGACTGTGTGGGCGTGGCCAACACAATGTCACTCACATTGATGGGCACTTCGACTTATCGGTTACAATGTAATAAGGGTTAAGCAGAGAGGCAGTTTCTGTAAGCAGGGCAATAAAGATTAGGCTAGAAACAACACCAGAATGTTTCTTTCTTGCCTGCCTTACAGGATTAGCCTTGTAAAGTGGAAAAAAACAAAATAAGATTTCTTCCAACAACCAGTTCTCCGAACTGCTTAGGGAGCCTGGATAGCTCAACAGACAGAGCTCTGTAATTTAACACCAGCTGTCTGCAATTAAATAAAGATCGAATCCCGCCAGGCTCAAGGTTGACTCAGCCTTCCATCCTTTCTAAGGTAGGTAAATTGAGGACCCAGTTTGTGGGGGCAATAAGCTGACTTTGTATAAAATATACAAAAGTATGAAGGCTATTGCTTAATGCATTGTAAGCCGCCCTGAGTCTCTGGAGAAGGGCGGCATATAAATCAAATTAAAAAAAAAAATTAACAACCGGTTCTCCCGAATAGGTGCGAACTGGATGAATCCCACCACTGGTTTCAGCCTTTGTCACCCCAGTAAACAGGGAATTATTTCCATTTTAAACGGGGTGATCTTGTAAGTCTTGCAAAATCAGACTTTTCCCCTTTCTTGTTGACAGACCCAGCCCAACAAAAGACCAACTCACATGTGTCAAACCTAGCAGGGATTTTAAACTAGAACATTTGAAAGATCTTTCTTTTCTTTTTTTAGCCTGCGTGTTTAATTATTCACTCTTACAGGTGACACAACAACACTGCACAGAACTGACTTGTTTTAGCAAAGCGAAAACTTGCAATTAGATCCCCCCGTTACTTTCCTGACCTCCCAACTCATTTATGAGCTGATTGATGGGTCAGGCAAGTGAAAGACCGAAAACAACTTCCATTTGGGAAGCAGCGAGTAAGGTGAAAGGGTAAAGGTCAGGCCAAGGGGGGGGTCAAACGGAGTTAATAGGACAGTCGTCAGGACAGATCATCGACAAGTCCTTGCAAACAAGGCCTCTTCCCTGCCTTTGCAAGCCTGACCTCAAACAATAGGGACTTTAACCAGGGAGGTGTATTGATTTTTTTTTTAAATGTGATCAAATGTTCTTATTGTTGCTAAACCTGGAGGAGGGCGTGGAAAGTTCAGTTCACTCCCAAGCTGTGAATTGTTGATTTCATATCAAAATGCATGCAGAATAACAGAGATGGAAGATTATCTTGAAGGGGGCTGGACTAGAAGACCTCCAAGCAGGGGTGAAATGCTCCCGGTTTGGACTGGATCGCCCGATCCGGTAGCGATGGAGGCAGATGGTTCGGAGAACCGGTAGCAAAAATCCCTGCCCCGCACCCCATGCCCAGCTGAGCCGCGCAATCATCAGAGGCTTTTTTTTTTTTTAGTTTTAAAAAGCATTTTTTCTACAACTTCTTCCACCGAAAAAATGCTTTTAAAAGTAAAAAGAAAAAAGCTTCTGATGATCGTGCAGCTCACCTGGGATCGTCAGAGGATCTTAAAAGCATTTTTTTTTAATTGAAAAGTTGTATAAGAATACAAACATTTTCTCCCCCCCACCGTTTCCCCCTCCCTTCCTTCCCCCCCACCCCCCTCCCTAGACTTCCCAGAACAGGCACAAGGTATAGCATTCACAAACATAACGCTAAAATATGCTAACAAATCGTTACATTCATATTCTCCCTAAATCTTTAACTCCTATAACTCAAAAACTATAAACATAAACTACTTAAAAATATTTCATTCATAAGCTATATGAATCTTCTTGTTCGGATACTTTTTTTGTAGAGGTTGTAGAAAAAATGCTTTTAAGAGCCTCTGACGATCCCAGCTGAGTTGCCTGATCAGCAGAGGCTTTTTTTCTTTTAAATGCCTCTGACGATCCAAGCTGAGTTGCCTGATCAGCAGAGGCTTTTTTTCTTTTAAATGCCTCTGCCGATCCAAGCTGAGTTGCCTGAGCAGCAGAGGCTTTTTTTCTTTTAAATGCCTCTGACGATCCCAGCTGAGTTGCCTGATCAGCAGAGGCTTTTTTTCTTTTAAATGCCTCTGACGATCCCAGCTGAGTTGCCTGATCGGCAGAGGCTTTTTTTCTTTTAAATGCCTCTGCCGATCCAAGCTGAGTTGCCTGAGCAGCAGAGGCTTTTTTTCTTTTAAATGCCTCTGACGATCCAAGCTGAGTTGCCTGAGCAGCAGAGGCTTTTTTTCTTTTAAATGCCTCTGACGATCCAAGCTGAGTTGCCTGAGCAGCAGAGGCATTTAAAAGAAAAAAAGCCTCTGCCGATCAGGCAACTCAGCTGGGATCGTCAGAGCCTTTTGAAACCATTTTTTTACAACCTTTTCGAAGAGGTTGTAGAAAAAACGATTTTAAAAGTAAAAAAAAAAATGGCCACACCCACCCAGTCACATTAACCCCCCCCACTAAGCCACACCCACAGAACTGGTAGCAACAAATTTTAGATTTCACCACTGCCTCCAAGATCCCTTCCAGCTCTATTCTGATTCTAATCAGTGGAACAACTTGCCTCCAGAAGTTGTGAGTGCTCCATCACTGGAGGTTTTCAAGAAGAAAACCCATTTGTATAAGAAATGGTATAAGATTTCCTGCCTGAGCCGGGGGTTGGACTAGAAGACCTCCGAGGTCCCTTTCCAACTCGGTTAGTCTATGTTTTGTGCGTTTGGTTCATCTAATCCAGCGATGCCAACCCTGACCGGCAGATCTCTCCAGGATGTCTCGGACGATAAATTTGCAACCCAAGCTGGAAAGATCAGGCCCTGCAAAGGAACATTTTTGGTTATGGGAGCGACGTGGCGCTCCCATGTAATACCTCTCCTGTGCGAGCTGCACTGGCTCCCGGTGGTCTTCCGGGTGCGCTTCAAGGTTTTGGTTACCACCTTTAGAGCGCTCCATGGCTTAGGGCCTGGTTATTTACGGGACCGCCTGCTGCCGCAAACGGCCTCCCACCGGCCAGTACGCTCTCACAGAGAGGGACTCCTCCGGGTGCCGTCGGCGAAACAGTGTCGGCTGGCGGCCCCCAGGGGGAGAGCCTTCTCTGTGGGGGCACCTACTATCTGGAATGAGCTCCCCCCGGAGATACGGAGGATCCCGGATCTACGCACCTTCCGCTGCGCTCTCAAGACCTTTTTATTTCACTAGGCTGGTCTGGCCTAACCTCTCCCATTCTCTTTTTAATGTAAATTTTAATTTGTTCTTAACCTGGGGTTTTAAATTTGTCTTGGGCTAAATTGATTTAATTCGATTTTACTTCCGCTCTTAAATTTTTGTATTCTATGTGTTTTATCTTATGCCTGTTCACCGCCCTGAGTCCTTCGGGAGTAGGGCGGTATATAAATTAAATAAAATGAAATGAAAATGAAATTTTGCGAAACATTTTTTTGTCAGTGGAATAAATGGCTTACTCCAAATTCCATTTATGTGCGATGAGGGCTGCACATCAGATGCAGTTAATTTGGCTGTCGCAGTTGAAATAATAGACTTCCAGACAGCTCTTTTTTTCGGGAGGGGGTGTGTGCGAAGACAATCATGACTGCCAGATGACACTCTGGAGACATCCTTTGTTCTCACCATTTCCTTGAGAATAAGGGCATGTCATCATCATGTCTCTTCGCTCCCAAAACATTTTTTTTTTTAAAGAAAAGAGCCAGAGTCCTTGCTTGACTTTGCAATGGAATGAGATCACGTTCTGAAGTTGTAGAATCCAAAACACATTTGCACGCAATTCCGTGAACTGAATTTGGAGCTCGCGGTTGGCCAGGTTTCTTCAGCCATCCTTTCCTTGACCGATGAATTTCCCTGAAAAGTGTTGATAGTCAACGCAAAGCGAGTGTACAAATGTATTAGTAGCTGGTGGTTTCATTTATAATCTGAAACTTTGTGAAACTCATCTACGGTGTCCAGGCGGCATGTAAGAGCCGTGGTGGCGCAGTGGTTAGAATGTGGTACTGCAGGCTACTTCTGCTGACTTCCGGCTTGCTGGCAGTTCAGCAATCTGAATTTTCACCAGGCTCAAGGTGGACTCAGCTTTCCATCCTTCCGAAGTCGGTAAAATGAGGACCCAGATTGTTCAGGGCAAGAGGCTAACTCTGTAAACCACTTAGAGAGGGCTGTGAAACACTATAAAGCAACATATAAGTGCTATTCCTTCCTTCCTTCCTTCCTTCCTTCCTTCCTTCCTTCCTTCCTTCCTTCCTTCCTTCCTTCCTTCCTTCCTTCCCTTTCTCATTCTCCTTCCTGGTGGCGCAGTGGTTCGAATGCAGTATTTCAGGCTGAGACTGCCCACTGCCAGGAGTTTGATCCTGACCGGCTCAAGGTTGACTCAGCCTTCCATCCTTCCGAGGTGGGTAAAATGAGGACCCAGATTGTTGGGGGACAAGAGGCTGACTCTGTAAACCTCTTAGAGAGGGCTGTGAAACACTGTGAAATGGTATATAAGTCTAAATGCTATTGCTACTCCTTCCTTCCTTCCTTCCTTCCTTCCTTCCTTCCTTCCTTCCTTCCTTCCTTCCTTCCTTCCTTCCTTCCTTCCTTCCTTCCTTCCTTCCTGGTAGCACAGTGGTTAGAATGCATATCTGCATATTTGAAAGACTGTTCAAATGAAAGATACATAGCAGAATGGAGAAGATGGATCGACTACATTCAGAATAAATATGGGACTAAAAAGTTGCAAATAGCTTATGAATGAAATATTTAGATAGATTTTTTTATACTTATATATTTTGGCATGTAAGGGGGAGTTAAAGTACTGAGGGATGTTTAGAGTTTATAGTTAGGTTGTTTATGTTTGACTATGTTTGTTTAATATTTTACCCTGTATTTTGCTCTGGGAAGTCGGGGGGGGGGAGAGGGGAGGGATAGGGAGGGGGGAGAAGGGGGGGAACAGGTGTGTGTAAAACTGTAAAACTCTTTAATAAAAAAATAAAATGCAGTATTTCAGGCTGAGACTGCCCACTGCCAGGAGTTCGATCCTGACTGGCTCAAGGTTGACTCAGCCTTCCATCCTTCCGAGGTCGGTACAATGAGGACCCAGATTGTTGGGGGCCAGAGGCTGACTCTGTAAACCGCTTAGAGAGGGCTGTAAAAGCACCGTGAAGCGGTATATAAGTCTAAGTGCTATTGCTGTACAGGTAGTCCTCGACTTAAAACAATTCATTTAGTGACCAATCACAGTTACCACGGAACTGAAAACAGTGAGTTATGACTGTTTTACACACTTAACGACTTTTGTAGTAGCCCCATGATCATGTGATCAAAATCCAGATGAGAGTTCATATTTATGACCGTTTCTATGCTATGTCACCAGTTCATATTTATGACCGTTTCTATGCTATGTCCCAGGGTCATGTGATCACTTTTTGAAACCTTCTGACAAAACTTCTGTCAATGGGGAAACCAGATTCACTTAACAAGCTTGCTACTAATCTATCCTCTGCAGGGATTCACTTAACAACTGTGTCAAGCAAGGTCATAAAATGGGGACAAAACCCACTTAACCAACGTTTCTCTTAACAAATGAAATTTTGGGCTCAATTATGGTTGTAAGTTGATGTCTACCTGAATTTAGAATAGATTCTTATTGAAAAACTTAAAAAATATTGGGGCACCTGGAAAAAAAAAGTCTTATTTTTTAGCAGGGAACAAACCCGTCCATCAAGCCTACATGCTATTTTATTTCAGTCAGTAAATGAAATGGCCCTAGTTTTAAAATCCTGCTTAAAGTTGTAAATTACAGAATGACAAAGGAATCCCTTGACTCTCATTCTCATTTCAAGCTGATGCATTTCTTTTTATTTTTTATTTTTTTGGCAGGATGACATTCTGTCTGCCTTTATTGGAATTAATTCTTCCCAACACAAAGGATCGCGCAAACTGGATGCCAAAACAGGCTTCCTGGACGTCAGATATCTCGTTCGCAAAGGAAATTTCCTTTATTTGCAGCATAAGTCCAAATAACTATGTATTGGGAAGAATAATTTTTGCTTATTTGCTTGCCTGGTTGCTTATTTGTTCCCTATGACTATCATTAAGTGTTGTACCTTACGATTTCTGACAAACGTATCTTTTCTTTTATGTACATCGAGAGCGTGTGCACCAAGACAAATTCCTTGTGTGTCCAATCACACTTGGCCAATAAAAAATTCTATTCTATTCTATTCTATTCTATTCTATTCTATTCTATTCTATTCTATTCTACTCTACTCTACTCTACTCTACTCTACTCTATTCTATTCTATTCTATTCTATTCTATTCGACTCTACTCTACTCTACTCTACTCTATTCTATTATACTCTACTCTACTCTACTCTACTCTACTCTATTCTATTCTATTCTATTCTATTCTACTCTACTCTACTCTACTCTACTCTACTCTATTCTATTCTATTCTATTCTATTCTATTCTATTCGACTCTACTCTACTCTACTCTACTCTATTCTATTATACTCTACTCTACTCTACTCTACTCTACTCTATTCTATTCTATTCTATTCTATTCTATTCTATTCTACTCTACTCTACTCTACTCTACTCTACTCTACTCTATTCTATTCTATTCTATTCTATTCTATTATACTCTACTCTACTCTACTCTATTCTATTCTATTCTATTCTATTCTATTCTATTCGACTCTACTCTACTCTACTCTATTCTATTCTATTCTATTCTACTCTACTCTACTCTACTCTACTCTACTCTACTCTACTCTATTCTATTCTATTCTATTCTATTCTATTCTATTCTATTCTACTCTACTCTACTCTACTCTACTCTACTCTACTCTATTCTATTCTATTATACTCTACTCTACTCTACTCTACTCTACTCTATTCTATTCTATTATACTCTACTCTACTCTACTCTACTCTACTCTACTCTACTCTACTCTACTCTACTCTATTCTATTCTATTCTATTCTATTCTATTCTATTCTATTCTATTCTATTCTAACTGAAGGCCAAGCAAGGATTCACAGAACATAGAATGGTAGAGATGGAAGGGACTTTGGAGGTCTTCTAGTCCAACCCCCTGCTCAAACAGGAGACCCCTACCATTTCAGATAAATAGTTTTCCAGTGTCTTTTTGAAAGCCTCCAGTTGTCAGGGTTTCAAGTAACACCCCCAACGACAGAAGACTCCAAGGCTTGAAGTTCCTCAAAGTTCCATTTTATTAGAGATAATTAGATAATTTTATTAGAGATAATTTCTTTTTTTCTTTTTCTTTCTTCCTTCCTTCCTTCCTTCCTTCCTTCCTTCCTTCCTTCCTTTCTTTCTTTCTTTCTTTCTTTCTTTCTCTCTCATCTCCTCTCCCCTCTCCTCCCCTCTCCTCTCCTCTCCTCCTCCTCTCCTCTCCTCTCCTCTCCTCTCCTCTCCTCTCCTCTCCTCTCCTCTCCTCTCCTCTCTTTCCCTGTCCTTTCTCCAACTCATATATGACAGCTCAGAATAGAATTAGAAGCAGGGGTGAAATCCAGAAGGTTCTGACAGGTTCTGGAGAACCGCTAGCAAAAATTTTGAGCAATTCGGAGAACCAGTAGTAGAAATTTTGAGTAGTTCAGAGAACCGGCAAATACCACCTCTGGCTGGCCACATGGGTGGGAATGGAGATTTTGCAATATCCTTCCCCCAGGAGTGGGGAGGGAATGGGGATTTTTTTTTTTAGTTAGATTTATATGCTGCCCTTCTCCGGAGACTCAGGGCAGCTTACAATGCGTTAAGCAATAGCCTTCATACTTTTGCAGTATCCTTCCCCTGGAGTGGGGTGGGAATGGAGATTTTGCAGTATCCTTCCCCTGCCATGCCCACCAAGCCACGCCCACCAAGCCACGCCCACAGAACCGGTAGTAAAAAAAAATTGGATTTCACCACTGGTTAGAAGGGTCCTTAGAGGTCTTCTAGTCCAATCTCCTGCTCAAGGAGGAGACACTACATCAATATGAGCAAATGGCTGTCCAGTCTCTTCTCAAAAAGAGATGGAGTAGCCACAACTTCCAGAGGTAAACTGTTCTATTGATTCATTGCCCTCACTGTCAAGAAATGTCTTGTTAGGCCTTAGTTGGCTCTATTCTTGAAAAGTTTCTGCTGGTTACTTTTCCTTTTTTCTTCAGGTGGACAATGAATGAACCCTTTCTTCTCTGTGGAACCTCTTCAAGGATTGGAAGACAGGTATCATGCCACCAATAGTCCTTCTCTTCATTAGACTAGACGTGCTCAGTTCCCACAATCATTCATTGTTCCCTTTAGCTTCCAGTCCCCTAACTGTCTTAGCTGTTCTTCTCTGCCCTGATATCTAAATTAAATATTTCATGTTTTAGTATCAATGTGCATGTCTTTCTTCATTACTGGAAATCTGTAGCCCTTGAAGGATATCATCAAGTGAGAACGTTTGTGTAGGAACTGGGCTTGGCTAGTCTAGTGAAGAGAAGGAGCAGGGGAGACAAGATAGCAGTCTTCCAACATTTGAGGGGCTGCCAGAGAGAGGAAGTGGGGGGGGGTCAAGCTATTTTCCAAAGCACCCGAAGGCCAGACAAGGAAATAATGGATGGAAACTGATCAAGGAGAGATTCAACCTGGAAATGAGGAGGAACTTTCTGACAGTGAGAACAATCAACCCATGGAATTGAAGTTCCCTTCGGATGTTGTGGGAGCTTCATCCCTGGAAGCTTTCAAGAAGAGACTGGACTGCCATCTGTCAGAAATGGTGCAGGGTCTGCTTGGGTGGGTGGGTGGACTAGATGACCTCTAAGGTCCCTTCCAACTCTGTTATTCTATATTTAATGGAACAGATTGCCTTCGGAAGTTGTGGGAGCTTCATCACTGGAGGCTTTCAAGAAGAGACTGGACTGTCATTTGTCAGAAATGGTATAGGATCTCCTGCTTTGGGGGGGGGTTGGACTAGATGACCTACAAGGTCCCTTCTAACTTTGTTATTCTGAGATGCAACAAAGATAAATGATGTTGAAGAATCTTTTCTTTCAGAAAAGTGGTGATTCTCAGGACATGATTTTGGATAAAACCTTCCCTCTGGTGGTAAATACTAGAAGAACATCTAGACTCCCTCAAAATGGATTTTTTACTTAACCAAAGAAAGAAGCTTTTTTTTAAAAAAAACTCTATTTGTCCCTTGATATTTCATTCCCTTTTTGTTTCAAATGGAGAAGCTCACCAAGCTCAGAGGGCATCAAGGACCCAACAGTTGTCCTCCTCCTCTTCCTCTTCCTCTTCCTCCTCCTCCTCCTCCTCCTCTCTGCAAACCCCACTCCCTTCTAGCACTAATGATGTTACCTAATTGGGTCATGGAACATGTGCAAGAAAATCACCAAGCTCAGAGAGCATCAAGGACCCAACAGTCCTCCTCTTCCTCTTCCTCTTCCTCTTCCTCTTCCTCTTCCTCTTCCTCTTCCTCTTCCTCCTCCTCCTCCTCCTCCTCCTCCTCCTCCTCCTCCTCTCTGCAAACCCCACTCCCTTCTAGCACCAATGATGTTACCTAGTTGAGTCATGGAACATGTGCAAGAAAATCACCAAGCTCAGAGAGCATCAAGGACCCAACAGTCCTCCTCTTCCTCTTCCTCTTCCTCTTCCTCTTCCTCCTCCTCCTCCTCCTCCTCCTCCTCCTCCTCTCTGCAAACCCCACTCCCTTCTAGCATCAATGATGTTGCCTAGTTGAGTCATGGAACATGAAAACAACCAAGCTCAGAGAGCACCAAGGACCTCCCATCTCAACCCTGAGCTACAAATATCCTTCTTTATTAATAGAGGCTTTCAAAAAATAAAATCTATATGAATCAAAGGTTTATTTTCGGGATATTCCATCATTCCTTTAGGCCTCCTTGTGAATGAAAACTCTTACTCCATCCCGCTGCTCCATCAAGCCTCTGACTGCAATCTGGAGCTACCTTGGTGCCTTGGTGGAGCAGCGGACTAAAGCGCTGTTAAGTAGCACTTAGCTGCCAGCTGCCTGCAATTACTGTGAGTTCAAATCTCACCAGGCTCAAGGTTGACTCAGCCTTCCATCCTTCCGAGGTAGGTAAAATGAGGATCCGGTTTGTGGGGGCAATAAACTGACTTTGTGTAAAAAGAACACCACTTGGGGGGGGGGAACGAAAGCCCTACTAAGCAGGTATATACAAAAGTATGAAGGCTATTGCTTAACGCATTGTAAGCCTCCCTGAGTCTCCGGAGAAAGGCGGCATATAAATTGAACCAATAAATACATACATACATACATACATACATACATACATACATACATACATACATACATAAATACATAAATACATAAATAAATAAATATCTGGAAGGGACTCGAGGAAGGCAAATGTTGAAAGCTGTTGGGCAGATGTGACGCAAAACTCACAACTTTCTCTCCCTCCCAATAGCTACAATTCTTAATTTAAGATCCCCCTAATACCTTATTCAGCGTTACATCCATTTTGGCGATCGTCAATCAACATGCTGAGCATTTTGAAGCAACCTATTAGGCACTTTCCCATTTCTCTTCCTTCCTTTTATTTATCGTGCATAAAGTGCTTTATTTTATGACTCACTTGGTGTACATATCTCAGAGATTATTCCTTCGTTTCTACTCCTATATCCAGAATTAACCTGAACGTTAGAACCAGGGAGGTATTTATTAAGTCATATATTTTATTAACCTCCCCTAATTATGTCTGTATTCCTTTTCTAGCGCAGAGTCTCGGTTAATCCTCAAATTTAAGATTTTTGATAGGTCTCCATTTGCAGTGGAAAAAGCTGCACCATTCTTGGGAGTTATTCATTAATGGGAATTCAACAATGGCAACAATGATCTGTCTGTAAGTCTAAGACATAAGGGGTGGGTATGTTAGTCCAGGAGTCATAAAAGCTAGTCTGTCAGTCTGAGCTTCCCTTCTCTACTTGTGGCAGTTTATGAGATGGATGGAGGTACGGATCGGTTTATTATTACAAAGGAGACGTCTTATGTTAACTGCGCTATGTCGAGAATTTTAAAAAAAATTAGAAAGGATTAAAAGTTTCAAAATGCATCTCGTGCATTTGCATGAGATCAGCAGGAGTTGTAAAAAGCACTTCAAGGCCAAAGAAATCGTATCGAATGAAGGCTCCGTTTCCATTTAAAATGGCAATAAACCAAGGCATAAAAGCCAACATTAATGAGTTGATGGTAGGGAAGTCCTCCTTTCAGCCTCCTGAAATGGTGATGCATTAACTTATTTTTCTGATGACAGAAAGACCCATAAAAAGCTTTTTTTTTTTGAAGTGCCTATGAATCTAAAAAAAAAAAAGTCTATGAATTAAAATCAAAATTCATTATTTTGACAGGGTTTCGAATGACTGCATCTTACCCGCAGTGCAATAGGCAGAAGGAAGGACAGTTGGTGCTTATTTCACAAGCGTCTTCGCAACTATTCTCCAAGAAATGAAACATATCCTACCAGAATAACAGAGCTGGGAGGAAGCTTGGAGGCCTTCTAGTCCAAGCAGGAGACCTTATAACCGTGATGGTGAACCTATGGCACGCGTGCCACAGGTGGCACGTGGAGCCATATTGGTGGGCACGCGAGCTCAGCTCCACGCACATGCGCATGACGGTCAGCTGATTTTTGGGCCTTCCGGGCCCACCGGAAGCAGGGAAACAGGCTGTTTCTGGCCTCCGTAGGGCCTGGTGGGGGGATGGGGTGAGGAAGACCTATTTTTTGCTCTCCCCAGGCTCCAGAGCCTTTCTAGGAGCCTGGAGAGGGCAAAAACAGCCGTCCCTACCCCCCCTGGAGCCCCTCTGAGGGCAACCCATTTGCCTACTTCCGGTGGGACCGGAAGGCCCTTTTTTGCTCTCCCCAGGCTCCAGAGCCTTTTTAGGAGCCTGAGGAGAGCAAAAAATGGGTCTTCCGGTCCCACTGGAAGTTGGCAAACAGGCTGTTTACGTCCTCCGGAAGGGTGGGGAAGGCCGTTTTCGGCCTCCCCAGGCTCCTAGAAAGCCTCTGGAGTTTGGGGAGGGCGAAAAACGGGCCTACCGGGTCCACTGTGCCATCACATGCCAAAAGTGGGGGGACCGTGGGGTGGGGTGGTTGTGTACGCATGTCCGGGGGGTGGGGCATATAGAATTAGGGGTGTGAGCCTGACCCCCCTGCATTCCCCCTGCTTTTGGCACATGATGGAAAAAAGGTTAGCCAATTTCCAACCATTGTTCAGACCTCCAAGGTCCCTTCCAACTCTGAAACTCTCTATTTTTAGGTTAGGTTTAGGTTTATTAAATTTGTATACCGCCCTTCTCCTGAAGGACTCAGGGTGGTGAACAGCCCAGATTAAAATACATACAATATAAAAATTAAGATGAATTAAAACAGAATTAAATCAAATTGGCTTCCCAAAATTTAAAACCCTTTGCCCATAAAATAACCCATTAAAATTTTAAGCCAGCCCGGCTTGCTGAAATAGGAAGGTCTTCAAAGCTTGACGGAAAGTACGGAGGTCCGGGATCAGTCGTATTCCTGGGGGTAGCTCGTTCCAGAGGGTGGGTGCCCCCACAGAGAAGGCTCTCCCCCTGGGGATCATCAGTCGACATTGCTTGGCCAATGACACCCTGAGGAGACCCTCTCTGTGGGAGCGGATTGGCCGGTGGCAGTCTCTGGCAGTAGATGATAATGGAATGATTCCCATAAAGTGCAGAGAAGAGCAACCAAGAAGATTAGGGGATGATTGGAGGTTAAAACATACGATGAATGGATGCAGGAACTGGGCATGGCTAGTCTAGTCTAGTCTAGAGAAGAGAAGGACCAGGGGAAGGACCAGGGGAGATAGGATAGCAGTCTTCCAATATTTGAGGGGCTGTCACAGAGAGGAAGAGGTCAAGCTATTTTCCAAAGCACCCAAAGACCAGACAAGGAATAATGGATGGAAACTGACCAAGGAGCGATTCAACCTGGAAATAAGGAGAAATTTTCTGACAGTGAGAACAATCAACTGATGGAACAGAAGTTCCCTTCAGAAGTTGTGGGAGCTTCATCACTGGAGGCTTTCAAGAAGAGATTAGACTGCCATTTGTCAGAAATGGTGTAGGGTCTCCTGCTTGGCTGGGGGTGGGGGTTGGACTAGATGACCTACAAGGTCCCTTCCAACTCTATTAATCTAATCTAAAGAGCTCGTTGTCGTAGCTAAGAAAATGTAAGCGCAGGAGATTGGGTCACGGGCACCTTATTTAATTGCACAGTCTGATATTCTATCGTTTGGCAGAGAAGGTGGAAAGTGGAAACGGATTCAATCACTCTCTCGCCAACTGCCCAAGGAGCTGCTGATCCAGTTCTACAGAGGAATGATTGAGTCTGTCATCTGCACCTCCATAACTGTCTGGTTTGGCTCTGCAACCCAACAAGACAGACACAGACTTCAGAGGATAGTTAGAACTGCAGAAAAAACCATGGCTACCAACCTGCCTTCTGTTGAGGACCTGTCTACTGCACGAGTCAAAAAGAGAGCTGTGAAAATATTTACAGACCCCTCGCATCCTGGACGTAAATTGTTTCAACTCCTACCCTCAAAACGAGGCTATAGAGCACTGCACACCAGAACAACTAGACACAAGGACAGTTTTTTTCCCGAACGCCATCACTCTGCTAAACCAATAATTCCCTCAACACTGTCAAACTATTCACTAAGTCTGCACTACTATTAATCTTCTCATCGTTCCTATCACCCATCTCCTCCCACTTAGGTCTGTATGACTGTTACCTTGTTGCTGGTATCATTATGATTTATATTGATATTGTTTCCTGATTGCTTATTTGTACTCTATGACTGTCATTAAGTGTTGTACCTTATGATTCTTGATGAACGTATCTTTTCTTTTATGTACACTGAGAGCTTATGCATCAAAGACAAATTCCTTGTGTGTCCAATCACACTTGGCCAATAAAAATTCTATTCTATTCTGTTCTGTTCTGTTCTGTTCTGTTCTGTTCTGTTCTGTTCTGTTCTATTCTATTCTATTCTATTCTATTCTATTCTATTCTATTCTATTCTACTCTATTCTACTCTATTCTACCCTACCCTACCCTACCCTACCCTACCCTACCCTACCCTACCCTACCCTATTCTATTCTATTCTATTCTATTCTATTCTATTCTATTCTATTCTATTCTATTCTATTCTATTCTTCCAAAGAGAAAGCTATTCAATTCTAGTTTTGTCTTTAATTATGACTTATGCACAAAGCTAGCCCTTTGGGTGGGGATGGGGTACACACATGGGACCCCCTATGTACAGTACAAGGACTATTTCCATCCCTTGGAAACGGACAGGACACCCGAATGATAACTTCCTTCCAGACAGTTGGTCTCCGGTAGCTTTTCTTGGGCATGTAGTTAAATGCATTCCTTACGTAATACATTTGAGAAAACCTTTA
>NC_142069.1:89784820-89924820 GCF_059756535.1 Pantherophis guttatus
CCATTGTCTGTCTGTCTGTCCATCCAATCTCTCTGGTCATAAGTCGAGGACTACCTGTACATGTGAAGAGCATAGTGTTAAGTAATTCTGAGGTGGGGGAAGATCTTCTTCCAGTCTTCTGCCATGGTTCATTTCTCAGTTCTCCGCTCCTTGCAAATCTCCGTAACCTTCCTTGATAGGAAATTTCCAATTAGTCTCATGCAATAGCCATTTCCTCTTCTTTTTTTTTTCTGTACTCATTTCTCCTTGTGGTAAATCTTTCAGTTTCATTTGCACAACTTGCTTCAACACACACACCCATAGACACCCACAGACACACAGACACAAACAGCAGCCATGCGAGGTCTCTAACCGAGACAATTTAAAAGACAATTAAAATGTCTTATTTTTTATGCTTTCTTTAGAAAAAATATGTATAATCCCTCCCTCCCTCCCTCCTTCCTTCCTTCCTCGGTGGCGCAGTGATTAAGATGCAGTATTGCAGGCAAACTCTGCCCACTGCCAGGAGTCCTGATGGGCTCAAGTTTGACTCAGCCTTCCGTCCTTCCGAGGTGGGTAAAATGAGGACCCAGATTGTTGGGGGGCAAGAGGATGACTCTGTAAACCGTTTAGAAAGGGCTGTAAAGCACTGTGAAGTGGTATATAAGTCTAAGTGCTATTGCTATATTGACTTTTTAAAACTCTCTCCGTGGTCTCCTCCATCAGGAATGCTTGGTGGAGCACAACTTGATCAGTTGTGGCAGTAGATCATACATGGTCACTCAAGCACTCGTCACTTCTCGTCTGGACTATTGTAACGCTCTCTACATGGGGCTCCCCTTGGGGTGCACCCGGAGGCTCCAACTGGTGCAGAATGCGGCCGCGTGGGGGATTATGGGAGCGACTGGGTGCTCCCATGTGACTCCTCTCCTGCGCGAGCTGCACTGGCTTCCTGTGGTCTTCAGGGTGCGCTTCAAGGTGTTGGTGACCACCTTTAAAGCGCTCCATGGCTTAGGGCCAGGGTACTTACGGGACCGCCTTCTGCCACCAATTGCCTCCCACCGGCCAGTTCGCTCCCACAGAGAGGGACTCCTCAGGGTGCCGTCGGCCAGACAATGTCGGCTGGCGACCCCCAGGGGGAGAGCCTTCTCTGTGGTGGCACCCACCTTCTGGAACAATCTACCCCCAGAGATACGAGTGATCCCATACCTCCAGACTTTTCGTCGGGCCCTTAAAACCTATTTCTTTCAGTTAGCCGGGCTGGCCTGATTTTATATTGGTTTTTAAAATTGATACTGATTTTAATTGAAATGTTTTAAATTATGGGCCAAACTTTATTTAGTTATTTTAAAACTATTTTAACTTTTGTGTAAAAATGTTTTATTTTTGGCTGTTCACCGCCCTGAGTCCGAAAGGAGAAGGGCGGTATAGAAATTTTAATAATAATAATAATAATAATAATAATAATAATAATAATAATAATAATAATAATAATACAGGAATAAATTTATTCCGCTGTAGCAAAGCCCATAAAAAAGAGTTTATGTCATAATCAATACCTAGGTGGATTTGAATACTCATTCATACCGCCGTGTCTTATCTCCTTTTTGACCAAATTTTCAGTTCAAAATCTATTCCATCAGAATGTTCTGTGCGTTTGGCCCGGAGAGTAATTTAGTTGGATTTATTCCCAGTTCGGGATAATTATTCAGGAAAAAGCTAGCAATAAGCAGTGAACAATCTGCAGAAAGGATAAATAAAGAACAGAAGAGGACTATGTTACAAGATCCTAGCGCACTCGAAAAAATTATTGTATTGAAACAGAATGAAAAATTGGAATATGTCGTGGAAGGAAGGAAGGAAGGAAGGAACAGATGGGATGGGGAACGATACCAGAACATTTTAATTATGTAGAAGAGTATAGTAATTAATGAGCTATATTTCAGTATACGATACTAATATAATGTCACCAATATGTAAAGCTACTCATTACATGACATCATGCTATAGTGATGATTGGCAGTTTTATGTTCCTAGTTGTGGGAAGGACTGTGTGTTTGAAAGATGGAGAATGTGAAACTCATTCAAAATAGGGAGGAAGTATTGCTCAGAAATATATCAGTTCAATTAGCCAGTGAAGAATGAGAACTTGGAAAAAGATCTAAGAAGATCTAAGGAATACTGTTCTCCCAATAATCTGTGAGGTCCTTGGAGCTCTCCAAGCTTGGTTGTTTTCACATGATAAGATCTCGTTCATTGCACAAGGTATGGATGGACTTCACCCTAATCTCGAATGGGAAACCATGAGCATCTTAAAAACAAGTAAAGTTGAAAAATGCTAGAGGATTCCTGGAAGTCTGGCACTCATCCAAATCAGCCATCGACAGGCACACAGAGATAAGCAATATCTACATAACCATTCAAAAGAGACAACCAAAAAGCAAATAAATAAATACGGTGCTACCTCGGTACTCATGGTTAATTAAAGACAGATTCCTTGTGTGTCCAATCAACTCGGCCAATAAAGCTGTTCTGTTCTGTTCTGTTCTGTTCTGTTCTGTTCTCTCCTCTCCTCCTCTCCTCTCCTCTCCTCTCCTCTCCTCTCCTCTCCTCTCCTCTCCTCTCCTCTCCTCTCCTCTCCTGTTCTAAAAAACTAGAATTATTAAGCAGAAGACAGAAGAGGACAAATTCCTTGTGTGTCTAACCAGACTTGCCCAAATAAAACTGTTCTGTTCTGTTCTGTTCTATTCTAATACTATATTCTATTCTATTCTATTCCATTCCATTCCATTCTCTCTTCTCTTCTCTTCTCTTCTCTTCTCTTCTCTTCTCTTCTCTTCTCTTCTCTTCTCTTCTCTTCTCTTCTCTTCTCTTCTCCTCTCCTCTCCTCTCCTCTCCTCTCTCCTCCCCTCCC
Source organism: Pantherophis guttatus (assembly GCF_059756535.1). Classification (NCBI taxonomy): domain Eukaryota; kingdom Metazoa; phylum Chordata; class Lepidosauria; order Squamata; family Colubridae; genus Pantherophis; species Pantherophis guttatus. The sequence goes on from NC_142069.1 coordinate 89,787,714, forward strand.
CTCCCCTTCCCTTCCCTACCCTTCCATTCCATTCCATATTCTCTTCTCTCCTCTCTTCTCCTCTTCTGCATTCTGTTCTGTTCTGTTCTGTTCTGTTCTGTTCTGTTCTGTTCTGTTTTGTTTTGTTCTATTCTATTCTATTCTATTCTATTCTATTCTATTCTATTCTATTCTATTCTATTCTGCTCCAATGTTTGCAAGTATTACTTTCATTTGAGTTTAATAAAGGTATAACTTTGTGGATTTTATGCTTCATCGTGATTGAAAAAAACACATATACGTTCAAACTTTCTGAGATGGAATTGATAATTATCCCTACGACATTTAAGCTGTTGATCGTTACGTAGAGAGCACTTAATCACTCAGAAGACAATTTAAATATTAGATTTCATAACCAACAAAATTTAGCTATCTCCTCACACAAAATGAAATGTTGACACACAGCTTAGCTGGAAATATGACTAATATAGGGGAACTAAAGTATTATGTAAACAATTTGACCTTTTGTGCTTTTTTTTTTTTTTAATTTTAGGCTTAAGTTTATAGTTTGACATCTGGAATTTATCTGGTTTAAGAACAAGCAGATTTTAAAAAACCAAAAACCTAGAGCTGGATCCAGGTTTTATTAAGAACAAACCAAAGTAATGTAACATCTGTCATGCTTAAAAAGAGATCCACTGAAATAAGTGAGACAGGAAAACCGTGATTAATCCAAGTTCTCGTTGACTTCAAGAGGACTCCTCCGAGGGCGATTTACCCTGAGATCCTAGAAAGAATTGGACTCTAAAATTGAGATTCTAAGACTGAGTACCAGCTGCTCCTTCACAATCTGGAAAAAAAGTAAACTATGAATTTGAACTTTACTTCGAGGAGGGTGCATTTATTGATTTATTTAGCTTGTGGCATACATCATGCATGGACTAGCTCAATAAATTTAAATTTCAACTACAGGAGTGGCCAAAATTGTGGACACCTTTTGGGGAAAGCTTATTTTTGAGGTTTGATGGCTAATAACACCAATTTTTGGGGGGAGTTTCAAGATAATCCTATTCCACTGCTGGAATGGCCTGGGAATAGCCCAGACCTTAACCCAATTAACAGACAGATTAACAAAGTTGGAAGGGACCTTATAGGTCATCTAGTCCAACCCCCTGCTCAAGCAGGAGACCTTATACCATTTCTGACAAATGACAGTCCAATCTTTTCTTGAAAGTCTCAAGTGATGAAGCTCCCACAACTTCTGAAGGCAACTTCTGTTGCCTTTAAAATAAAAAGGCAACCTTTGGGGCAGGGGTGAAATCCAGCAGGTTCTGACAGGTTCTGGAGCGGAAATTTTGAGTAGTTCAGAGTAGAACCGGCAAATACCACCTCTGGCTGGCCCCAGAGTGGGGTGGGAATGGAGATTTTGCAATATCCTTCCCCCAGGAGTGGGGAGGGAATGGGGATTTTGCAGTATCCTTCCCCTGGAGTGGGGTGGGAATGGGGATTTTGCAATATCCTTCCCCCAGGAGTGGGGAGGGAATGGGGATTTTGCAATATCCTTCCCCTGGAGTGGGGTGGGAGTGGAGATTTTGCAATATCCTTCCCCTGGAGTGGGGTGGGAATGGAGATTTTGCAGTATCCTTCCCCTGCCATGCCCACCAAGCCATGCCCACCAAGCCACACCACGCCCACCAAGCCATGCCCACAGAACCGGTAGTAAACAAAATTGGATTTCACCACTGCTTTGGGGCAACCATGATCTGGATAAATGAGAAAACTTCTATAGACATCTTCTAGTATCTTTTTCAGCTTCTCAATCAAACTTATAACCTTGGGAGAACCTACCTGTTTCCCATACAAATCCTAACCGAGTTTTGGTCACCACGATGTAAAAAAGATGTTGGGACTCTAGAAAAGAGTGCAGAGAAGAGCAACAAAGATGATTAGGGGACTGAAGGCTAAAGCATATGAAGAACGGTTGCAGGAACTGGGTAGGTCTAGTTTAATGAGAAGAAGGACTAGGGGAGACATGATAGGAGTCTTCCAATATCTCAGGGGCTGCCCCAAAGAAGAGGCAGTCAAGCTATTCTCCAAAGCACCCGAAGGCAGGAGAAGAAGCAACGGATGGAAACTCATCAAGGAGAGAAGCAACTTAGAACTAAGGAGAAATTTCCTGACAGTGAGAAAAATTGACCGGTGGAACAACTTGCCTCCAGAAGTTGTGAAGGCTCCAACACTGGAAGTTTCTAAGAAGACGTTGGATAACTATTTGTCTGAAGTGGTGTAGGGTTTCCTGCCTAAGCAGGGGGTTGGACTAGAAGACCTCCAAGGTCCCTTCCCACTCTGTTATTCTATTCTATTCTGAACCCGCTTAGCTTCAGAGTCCAGATAAGATCTGCTCGGTGCTACCACCTTCAAAGATGTAAGTACAATATGGATGGATTATTGGACTCTGTACAAATATAAACCTCAGGCCATTCAATTTAGCTTTTAGAAACCCCTTCAAATTGACATTTATTGTTTGAAACCCTGGAGAATGGGAAACAGATCATTTCGGAAAAACCAATTAGCTCATGTTATTTCCATTTTAATTCTGTTCTTTGTAAACTTGTTACAACTATTAAAAGCCCCTGATAGAATTAGAGTAGCAATATTATTGACTTTCAGAAAACATATGTCTTTTTTTTTTTTTTTTGGGAAAAGTTTTTCAGTTTTATTTCTTATACACATAATATAAAATGTACATTTTCTTATACATAATTAATCCTACGTATACATGTTTTCCTTAAAGAAAGCATTAAAATAAGGCATTTTAATTACATTACTTTCTTCCCTCATTTCGCAACAAACCTTCTCCTTCTTCTCCTTTCTTTCCCTTCCCTCCCTCCTCTCCTCTCCTACTTTCTCCTTCCTCCTCTCCTACTTCCCCTTCCTTTCCCCCCACTCCTCTCTTCTTTTCCCCCTTCTCACCTTCTCTCCTACTCCTGTCCCCTACCCTTCCTTCCTCTCCTTTTCCCTTTCTTCCATTCCTCTGCCTCCCTCTCCTCTTCCTACCCTCTACACCTCTCTCCGTTCTATCTTTCGTCATAATTGTACATTTATTCTTATAATCTTCTTTTCCCCCCTTCCATCCCCCTTTTTCATTTTCTCTGGTGTCATCTGGGTTTCTATCTCTTTTTTATCCTCTCCCTCGTTTATCTTTCTATTATTCTAAATCATTTATCTATCCTCTTATCTTCATATTTCTTTTCTAACCATATATAAAATCTTCCCCATGTCTTGAAATACACTGATTCCCCTTTATCTCTTATTCTTAAAGTTAATCTATTCATTTCCGCACCGTCTAAAATCTTTTTTTATTACTTCACCTTCTGAGGGAATTTTTTCTGTCTTCCAATTTTGTGCAAATACAATTCTTGCTGCTGTTATTATATGTATAGTTAAATACACATCTTCTTTACTATATCTCTCTGGGAGAAGAACCAATAAAAAAAAAAACCTCTGGTTTTAATTCTATAGATTTATGTAATATTTCTTCCAACCATTTCTGTATTCTATACATACGTCTTGTCCCTATAGTGTTCTTCCACATCAATACGGTGAGAAAAGTACAGGAAGACATTTTCTATCTACCTCACATCTGTTGATCAGGGTTTATATGCTACTCCGATCCAAGGAGTAGCATATGTAGTACAGAGCCTTGGTAGTACAGTGGTTTAAGGCACCCTGTTATTAAGCTGGTTATTAAGACCAGCTGCCTGCAATTACTGCAGGGTTCGAATCTCGCCAAGGCTCAAGGTTGACTCAGCCTTCCATCCTTTCTAAGGTAGGTAAATTGAGGAGCCAGATTGTGGGGGCAATAAGCTGACTTTGTATAAATATACAAAAGGATGAAGGTTATTGCTTAACGCATTGTAAGCCGCCCTGAGTCTTTGGAGAAGGGTGGCATATAAATCAAATTAAAAGAAAAAAAAAAGGAGTCTCTGAGCAGCTCCCTTTTTCCAGTAAGAAAACAAAACCAGCAAAGCAGCAAACTGACAATGAAAATTTCAGAAAAGACTATGGCCATCAAGAACAATAATCATCCAAATACAACTCGTGGTGCAGGGGAGGTAGCTCCCATCTTACGTATACCATAATAATCTTTCTTATCCTGGAAATAAAAATAACTTTAGAGAGAAAAGACCGCAGCTGAGAAGGTTCAGATCTTTGACCTTCTCAAAGATGGACAGTTCATAAGAGAAAGGTTATAGGACCTTATGGAGAAGCCAGTGACCATATGGGTCTCATCAGTGGTGGGGTTCAAAATTTTTTACTACCGGTTCTGTGGGTGTGGCTTGGTGGGCGTGGCAGGAGAAGGATACTGTAAAATCTCCATTCCCTCCCCAATCCAGGGGAAGGTTACTGCAAAATCCCCATTTCCTCCCGATCAGCTGGGACTCGGGAGGCAGAGAATAGATGGGGGTGGGGCCAGTCAGAATTTTTACTACCGGTTCTCCGAACTACTCAAAATTTCTGCTACCGGTTCTCCAGAACCGGTCAGAACCGGCTGAAACCCACCTCTGGGTCTCATACATCCCAGGATTGTATCCATGTATGGCTTTAGATGCCATCACCAGTAACTTGCGGTGGGGGTGGGGGATAGCATTGCTTCAGAATTTCTCTTCTTGGTTCCAATTGCTTTTTTTGATAAGTATCTAGATTCAACAATAGGATGTTTGGAGTTACTTCCTATGGGTCAACGTGGTACTCACCACTGCATGACTTCATATTTCATTGAAGGCCTTTCCTGGATAAGCTGATTCATTGTGCCAGGCATCCATCTTCACAGGAATGACATCTCCCAGGAACCTCAATTCAGCTGATTTTACAAGATATGGACAGCTGAAAGAACTGAGACTAGCTTTCTAAGTGCTACCAACAAACTGTTAGAAGGAAGAACCTCAGTAAGGACATTTCCTAGGATTAGCTTTGGACTTCCTTCAGTTTTGTCTGTAGGAGCCTGTGGATTGACCATAAAATGTAGACGGAACATGGTGTCAGCTCCACAATCTAGACCCAACAGAGAAATCAATTCCTCGTAAAGTCTACTTTTACTAATATTGATGCAATAACAGAATTTTGCAAGTCTGACTGAGCTTTTTCTATCCTTCCCAACCCCCAATGCTCATGAGAATTAAGGAGGTGTCTGCTAAAATCACTTCTTGTTTCGGATTTAAGTCACGGTTTTTCCTCTTCTGGTTTTGATAACAGATCTGGTCTACCTTTTTCAAGGTCATCTTCCTTTCTGTCTATGCATGGTGAAGATTTAGAGCGAGGGTCTCCAACCTTGGCAACTTTATGACTTGTGGGCTTCAACTCCCAGAATTCCTCAGCCAGCATGAAATTCTGGGAGCTGAAGTCCACAAGTTGTCGTTTCTCTTTTGATTTGGAGAAATACAGAACAGATTGTCATCATCACGACAACTGCAGGAAGTTCCTAACTTCACACGCATTTATTCAGATTTCCTAATTCCGCACTTGCATTTCTCAATTGTAAAAAAGTTAAAAACTGGTATATTGCTGTTCGAAATGAAACAACTCCTGAAAAGTTTCCTTAGAATTACGTTTTTGGTAATGCGATGTAAACAAGAAGTCAGTTGTGTACTAAGACCAGAAAGTAAGTTATTGAATGGACTTATCTATTTTACCACAGCTATATTAATCTCGCTAGAGATTTATGAATTAAATAGATTTTAAATGGAATTGTTTACCAACTCTCATTAATAGGCATATTTTTTCATAAAATATTTTTCCATATTTTCATTTTTCTCCTGAAAACAAAATCATTTCCAGAATTGTGACTATATAGAGGTGTCAGGGATCCAAGTAACAACCCCAATGAAAGAAGACTCCAAGGCCTGAATTTCCTCAAAGTTCCATTTTATTGAAGATGTCATATTGGCACATCTGGGAAAACTCAAATCTGAAAGCTTCCAGGTTTTCCCCACCGAAAGGAAAGTTCAGGTCCCTGCCCCAGCACCCACCTGTCCATCCCATGAGCCAATCAGGCACCATTCAAAATTGAACATACCTCCCAGTCACCTCATCGCAGCTGCCGGGCATTGTGGTGTTGACTCTCTGAGAAAAGAATGTTATTTTGACTATATATGACCCATACTCTACACACTCCCCCTCCCATTTTCCCACAGTAGAAAATGTGGCAGGCCTGAAAACCCAACTGTAAATGATGGCTTCCAGGTCTGACAAAGGTCTGCTTCAATTATGGGTTCCATGTTTTTTATGGAGAAGGGGAGGGGAGGGGAGGAGAAAGAAAGAGGAGAGTAGGGGAGGGAAAGGGAAGGGAAGGGAAGGGAAGGGAAAGGAAGAGAAGAGAGGAGAGGAGAGGAGAGGAGAGGAGAGGAGAGGAGAGGAGAGGAGAGGAGAGAAGAGAAGAGAAGAGAAGAGAAGAGAAGAGAAGAGAAGAGAAGAGAAGAGAAGAGAAGAGAAGAGAAGGAGTGAGAAGTGAAGTGAAGTGAAGAGAAGGAGAGAGAAGAGAAGAGAAGGGAAGAGAAGGAGAGAGAAGAGAAGGAGAGAGAAGAGGAGAGAAGAGGAGAGGAGAGAGAAGAGAAGGAGAGAGAAGAGAAGGAGAGAGAAGAGAAGAGAAGGAGATAGAAGAGAAGAGAAGAGAAGAGAAGAGAAGAGAAGGAGAGAGGAGGAGAGAGGAGGAGAGGAGAGGAGAGGAGAGGAGAGGAGAGGAGAGGAGAGGAGAGGGGACAGGAGGAGAGGGGAGGGAAAGAAAAGATTTTTTAAATAAAGATTGACTGGAAGATAACCATCAGCATGGATGGAAGGATGGTTTCGTATGTGAGTTCTAACCTACAAGAAAAGTTTGCTTCAAGAAAAGAAAAGTTTGTTTCAACTTCCCATTTCTCCCCCTATGACAGTTGCTTGAGACATTTTGTGTTTTTGTCCCAGAGGGACATCCGTGGCTTTCCAAGTTGTGCTCCGTCAAAACAACAACTAACTTAGAATGAATATTTTTTGATAGAACGTTCCAAATAAGATGATTTTTATTCCACTCAAAACAAGACACTTTTTCCACTGTAAACAAAGTCAGACTTTCCATTACTTTGATGCATTTATTGGACTCGTCTTGCTCCGTCCCTCTGAGGTCTTTTGATAAAAATCAATATTTTAGGTCAAGGGTGGAGAATCTGCAGCCCTACCAGAAGTTCCAACAAGTCTGGTTAAATGATCAGAATTGTCATTTGGTCAATGACAAAGGCTATCTCTCCTCATTCTAGGTCAGTGATGGCTAACCTTTTCGCTATCACATGCCAGGAGTGGGGGGGGCTGGGGGGGTCATGCCCACACCCATAATTCTATGCCCCCTGCGCATGCGCGTGCAACCCCCCCCGCTCCCTCCCCGCTCCTGGCAATGAGGGCCCTATAGGTCCTTTTTACTCTCTCACTTGGCTCCAGAGCCTTTCTAGGAGTCTGGGGAGGGCCTTCCCCACCCACCTGGAGGTCCTCCAGAGGCCAGAAATGGCCTGTTTCCCAACTTCCGGCGGGACCAGAAGGCCCGTTTTTTGCTGTCCCCAGCCTCCAGAGCCTCTCTAGGAGTCTGGGGAGGGTGAAAACGGCTTTCCCCACCCCTCCGGAGGCCGAAAATGGCCCATTTGCCAACTTCCTAGAGAGGCTCTGGAGGCTGGGGACAGCAAAAAACGGGCCTTCCCCACCCCCCACCCCCCCTCCAAGGCCCTCCAGAGACAGGAAACAGCCTGTTTCATGCCGGAGCTGAACTCGCGTGCCCACTGATATGGCTACGCGTGCCACCTATGGCACCCGTGCCATAGGTTCGCCATCATGGTTCTAGGTCATTCTAGGAGAGACTTAGGAATGTCGTTTCAGTGAAATGCAAAGCTTTTGCAATGTTCCAGTGCCAGACGACAATTAATTCTATCACAGATAGTACTATGGGGTCCTTCAGAAATTTAGCAGTCCCTTCCTATCTCTGTCACACCATGAGGATTTCAGTATCCAAAGAGAACTGGCTCTCAAGAGAAAGATAACATCGCTGGATTTCTGCATCAAGATTGCTAGTTTCTTCCAGCCGTAGACTTCTGAGTAGAATATCTGCAAAAGCTCCTAGGGTAATCTTCCACACACCATAAAATGTTACCCTTATGTTGTATATAATCCAGCAAGTAACAAACCACTAAAAGGAAATAGTTCTACTCTGAAGGAGAAGAAGAGGAGGAGGAAGGGGGGAGGAGGAGAAGGAGATGAAGAAGAGGAAGAGGAGGAGGAGAAGAAGAGAAGGAGGGGGGAGGAGGATGGAGGAGGAGGAGGATATAGGGAGGAGAAGGAGAATATAGGGAGGAAAAGGAGGAGGGAGGAGGAGGAGTAGAAGGAGAAGGGGAATATAGAGAGGAGAAGAATATAGAGGAGGAGGAGGAAGAGAAGAGGAGGAGGGGGAGGAGGATGGAGGAGGAGGATATAGGGAGGAGAAGGAGAATATAGGGAGGAAAAGGAGGAGGGAGGATGAGGAGTAGAAGTAGAAGGGGAATATAGAGAGGAGAAGAAGAATATAGATGAGGAGGAAGAGGAGAAGGAGCAGGAGCAAGAGCAGGAGGAGGAGGATGGAGGATGGAGGAAACTTAGATTTGTGGATTTCTCCATTATATATGAGATCTCTTAAAATGGGGGAAGAGGGTAGATTTACCCAACACTTATTACAATTGTTCCTATATTATTCTGGAATGAAATATGTATTAACAAGCAGTTTGCAAAATAATCAGTCTGCCAGCAACACAAGTCTTTAATTCCAGTAGTATCCAATTTTGCCTGCAGCAGCAGATTATACTTATTTTACCATTTTTTCAGCCCATTGCATCAGTTGGTGCTTAGTCAGACCATGTAATTTCAGCAGCTTTCATCATTTCCTAGAGTATCAAGGGTAGCGTGATCGTATCTAAATTGCAACACCTTGGAGACCACTAGCTGGCACTAAAGAATTCAGATTTTTCTCCATCTCTCTATTGCCATCTAATGGTCTTCTGTATATTTGCAACCCAGATGTGACTGCTAGATCGATGAAGCACATACGTAATAAAAGCATGTACATATCAGGGGTGAAATCCAGCAGGTTCTGACAGGTTCCGGAGAACCGGTAGTGGAAATTTTGAGTAGTTTGGAGAACCGGTAGCGGAAATTTTGAATAGTTTGGAGAACCGGTAGCAGAAATGATAAGTAGTTTGGAGAACTGGTAGCAGAAATTTTGAGTAGTTTGGAGAACTGGTAGCAGAAATTATGAGTAGTTTGGAGAACTGGTAGCGGAAATTTTGAGTAGTTCGGAGAACTGCAAATACCACGTCTGGCTGGCCCCAGAGTGGGGTGGGAATGGACATTTTGCAATATCCTTCCCCTGCCATGCCCACCAAGACACGCCCAACCAGCCACATCACACCCACCAAGCCATGCCCACAGAACCGGTAGTAAAAAAAATTGGATTTCACCACTGGTACATATGTTTGTTTGTTTTTTTTGTGTGTGTGTATGTCTTGTGAGTGTGCATGCACATAGGTGCTTGAAAGTGCTAAGTTTGTACTACTAGCCATGGATGCGCCTACTCAGTCCCCAGTACTTCGGAGCGCTGCAATTGAGATGTTCCTAGAGCCAAGAAGATGAATTCAGGGCATCGAATCAGCTAAACAAAACTAAGAGTCTTTCAGTTGTGTCAGACACTAGATGAGTGGTTGGGATGTGTGAATACGCACACACACACACACACACACAAAGATAGAAACTGGATTTCTTTGGGGTTTTTTTGTTTTTGTTTTTTCATCTTGTAATAGTGAATAATATGCTGAGTAAACAGGTAATGGGAATTACTTTTATGCAATATATCTAGAATGTTTAAGCAGAAGACAAAAGGAGACAAATTCCTTCTGTGTCTAACCATGCTTGTCCACATAAAGTACCGTGTTCTGTTCTGTTCTGTTCTGTCTTGTTCCATTCTGTTCTGTTCTGTTCTTCATTCCACTGTTCTGTTCTGTTCCATTCCGTTCCATTCCATATTTTCTGTTCAGTTCAGTCCGGCTTTTTATTCCAATATTCTATTCTATTCTATTCTATTCTATTCTATTCTATTCTATTCTATTCTATTCTATTCTATTCTATTCTATTCTATTCCATTCCATTCCATTCCATTCCATTCCATCCTACTCCTACTCCTACTCCTACTCTATTCTATCCTACTCATTCTCTTACTCCTACTCCTACTCCTACTCTACTCTACTCTATCCTCTTCTCTTCTCTTCTCTTCTCTTCTCTTCTCTTCTCTTCTCTTCTCTTCTCCTCTCCTCTCCTCTCCTCTCCTCTCCTCTCCTCTCCTCTCCTGTCTTCTATATTTTATTCCACAATGTTGTGTTGTGTTGTGTTGTGTTGTGTTGTGTTGTGTTGTGTTGTGTTGTGTTGTGTTCTGTTCTATTCTATTCTATTCTATTCTATTCTATTCTATTCTATTCTATTCTATTCTATTCTAATTCCCTTCCATGCCATGCCATTCCATCCCATCTCATTCCACTCCACTCCACTCCACTCCACTCTACTCTATTCTATTTTCTATTCTATTTATTCTGCTCTACTCTATTCACACAACTGCAGCGAAGGAAAAAAAAAAGGGTGACCAGAAATACCGGTGTAGTTCAGAAATTTACAATCTAAAGTGTTATTTTATTGTTGCTATTATTCCATTTTCCAGCTCAACTGGGAAAAACAGGTCCCTCTTTCTTCGAAAACTGTTTTCAGTGGAACGAGTCCAGGGCTGCAGCCTTCAAAACTGCTTTCACAATGTCTTTGTAAACTGATTTATATTAACCAGTTCCAAACACAAACTCATCTGTTGACATCAGGCTAAAGTGCCCAAAATAATGATTTGGGGCTTTGAAAGGTCACTCTGTGACCTCATGAACTCTTGTTAGTCACCGGCCATCAAAGCAGATTTGGCCAATAGATGTAAATAACAACTAAAGATGGGAAACTCTAATGATGGACTGGTCACCATGTTGGTATTCTTACTCTAGATCAGTATTTCTCAACCTCGGCTAGTTTAAGGCAAGTGGACTTCATTTCCCAGAATTCCCTAGCCAGCAAATCAGCATTCTCAACCTTAGAAACTTTAAGATGGATGGAGTTATAAGGAAAATCAATATAAAATGTTTTACAGATGGCATATGCCTCCTCAGAAACTGGCAAAAATGTTTAAAGACAAATCAGCTAAATGTTGGAAATGCCACCCGATACCAGGTTCATATTATTATATGTGGTGGACATGCCCAGAAGCAAAAAACTATTGGAATAAAATTAAGCTGTGGTTGGAAGAAATGATACAACAATGTATGGCTTGGGGGGGGGCAAAAACGGCCTTCCCCACCTCCACCCCCAGAGGCCCACTGGAAGTCAGGGTGTGGGGAAGGCCGTTTTTGCCCTCCCCAGGCTCCTAGAAAGTTTCTGGAGCCTGGGGAGAATGAAAAACAGGCCCTCCGGTCCCACCAGAAGTCGAGAAATGGGCCATTTCTAGCCTCTGGAGGGCCTCCGGGGGGGTTGGGAAGGCTGTTTTCGCCCTCCCCAGGCTCCTAGAAAGCCTCTGGAGCCTGGGTAGAGTGAAAAACAGGCCTTTCTGTTTTTCCCACCAGAAGTGGGGAAATGGGCCATTTCTAGCCTCTGGAGGGCCTCCGGGGGGTGGGGAAGGCTGTTTTCGCCCTCCCCAGGCTCCTAGAAAGCCTCTGGAACCTGGATAGAGCAGAATATGGGCCTCCTCCTCCCCTGGAGACGCTCCAGAGGCCAGAAACAGCCTATTTCGTGACTTCTGGTGGGACCGGAAGGCCTGAAAATCAGTTGGCCGGCGTGCGCATGCACGCTGGAGCTGAGCTAGGACAATGCTCGCGTGCCCACCAATATGGCTCTGCGTGCCACCTGTGGCACGTGTGCCATAGGTTCGTCATCATGGTCCTAGGATTTGCACATGACCCTTACAGCAATTAATGGGATACCTGCCCTTGCCACAGGAACAGGAAGCTTTTAGGGCAAGGCCGAAGAGAAGGTATAAATATCTCTCTCTCCACTCCGTGTGAGAAGCTACCCAGAATCACATGTGCTTGGTGGTTCTGCTTCACCATTAAAACCATCCTTCCAAGCAGCTTCCAACATTTCCAGGGTCTTTCTCCCCACTTGGAACTGAACTGAACCCAGATGGACATTTCTTCCTACAGCGTGAACCAAAGTTTCTTCAGCTCAGTGGTGAAAATTTGGTAAAATTTGGTAACTACCGGTTCTGTGGGCGTGGCTTGGTGGGGGGAGGGTAATTTGACTGTGTGGGCATGGCCAATTTCTTTTTTTTAGTTTTAAAAGCATTTTTTTACAACCTCTTCACCGAAGAGGTTGTAAAAAAAATGGTTTCAAAACGCTCTGACGATCCCAGCTGAGTTGCCTGATCGGCAGAGACTTTTTTTCTTTTAAATGCCTCTGACGATCAGGCAACTCAGCTTGGATCGTCAGAGGCATTTAAAAGAAAAAAAAGGTTCTTTTTCTTTTAAAAGCCTTTGATGATCCCAGCTGAGCCACGCGATCATCAGAGTTTGTTTTTTTTTTACTTTTAAAAGCATTTTTTCAGCCGAAGAGGTTGTAGAAAAAATGCTTTTAAAAATTAAAAAAAGCCTCTGATGATTGTGCGGCTCAGCTGGGCAATGGGGGGGGGCAGGGATTTTTGCTACTGGTTCTCCGAACCACCCGCCTCCATCGCTACCGGATCGGGTGATCCAGTCCGAACCGGGAGCATTTCACCCCTGCTTTAGCTGCTAAGCCAACTTTTGCAGTTGCTTCCCCTTAAAATACAAAGAGGAATTTTCAGTGCCTAATATTATTCTTTCAGAGGGATAGATCAGCTGAAAGACAAAGCAAGGAAAAAAAATATCTTAAATTTGTTCTGGTATGAAAAGAAACTTAACAACCAGAACTGGTAAGTAACAATGGAGAGTATTGTGAAAATAGTAGTTGTGACAGATGGAGTTAATGAAACTGGATAATTTTTTTTAAAAAAATTTAAAAAAATGGCCGGAAAATTTATGGATAGCGGTCAGTCAGCAGATGGGGTCAGATGTTTTCTAAATAAAATGGAAATGGTATTAATTTTTATTTTTAATTGTTTATCGGAATTGCATCTCCCACAAGCAACAAGACTCACGGAGGTTGACAGTGATTGAGAGCATAAAAAATGGACATGAGAAACCAATTAAAACATCCAGAATAAAACTTCTAAAAAGTCCAAGAAACCCTGGAGTATAATATTTATTTATTTATTTATTTATTTAATTTAATTTGTATACCGCCCTTCTCCAACAGAACTCAGGGCGGTGAACAGCCATGGTAAAACATAACATATAAAATTTAAAAGCAATTTAAAAACATTAAATAATTTGGCTATCCAATTAAAACAACCCGGGTTAAAACCAATTACAAATTAAAATTGAAGGGATGGGATCAAGCCAGCCCGGCTAGGTGAAAAAGATGTGTTTTCAGGGCTCGATGAAAAATCCGGAGGTCTGGTATCGTGCGTATTTCTGGGGGCAGGTCGTTCCAGAGGGCAAGTGCCCTCTTAATAAAGAGGATATTTCTTAATAAAGAAATATCCCTCAATGGGTGTTCCATCGCTCGTCATACCTTTTCTGTTAATTCAGGATGAACTTCTACAACTGAACGCAAGTAGAATATTGTAGACTATATCCCAAATTAATAAAGACTTGGGATAAAATTACACATCCTTCAAGATTACGAGACTCGGCAATTGGTTGTAATCCAGTCTTGTGTAGAATGAAATAAGCCGCAGTTTTTTTTTAAAAAAAAATGAAATTTGTCCATTTTGGGCAAATGCTAACTGTTGAGCGTGGAGTCCTTGGTGGTCGCTGAGCTTGGTGGGGTTTTTTTTGCAAACGTTTCATTACCAAACTAGGTAACATCAACAGGGCTAGGAGGGAGTGGAGTTTGTGGAGAGGAGGAGGAGGAGGAGGAGGAGGAGGAGGAGGAGGAGGAGGAGGAGGAGGAGGAGAACTATGGGGTTCTTGGTGGTCTCTGAGATTGGTGGTTTTCTTGCAGACATTTCAGTACCAAACTAGGTAACATAATCAGTGCTCTACTGTCAGTAACTATTAAGTCCCATTTAATGCGACAGGATGAGTATTATTCAGAGTACCGATTGAGAAACAAAGCATTACTATTCGAGAAACTTTCCATAGTCTGTTTTAACCAAAGATAGATGATGATGATGATGATGATGATGATGATGATGATGATGATGATGGTGATGGTGATGATGATGATGATTGGTTAATCTTTAGTGAGATTCACAGCCTTTGAGGCCAGTTAATAGCTCAGCAGCTCGAGTCCTAATCAAGGACCTAGGAACTGTTAAGGTATCGTCGGAGGATGTAAGCTGTTCCAAGTAAGGTGTTTTTTTGTAGAGTCAAAATGTTTTTTTTATTATTATTATTATTATTATTATTATTATTATTATTATTATTATTATTATTATTTATTGGTTAATCTTTGGTGAGATTCACAGCCTTTGAGGCTGGTTAATAGCTGAGCAGCTCGAGTCCTAACCAAGGACCTAGGAACTGTTAAGGTATCGTCGGAGGATGTAAGCTGTTCCGAGTAAGGTGGTTTTTTGTAGAGTCAAAATGTTTTTTTATTATTATTATTATTATTATTATTATTATTATTATTATTATTATTATTTATTGGTTAATCTTTGGTGAGATTCACAGCCTTTGAGGCTGGTTAATAGCTCAGCAGCTCGAGTCCTAACCAAGGACCTAGGAACTGTTAAGGTATCGTCGGAGGATGTAAGCTGTTCCGAGTAAGGTGGTTTTTTGTAGAGTCAAAATGTTCAAGTCCGGCAAATCTAGAACTTCTAAATAGCGGGGTAGCCCTTTGGGGATTGCTCCAAGGGCTCCAATTACAATCGGGACAACACACAATTTCTTTTTTCACAGTCGCTCAACTTCAATTTGCAACTCCCAGTACTTTGTGATTTTTTTCTTGCTGCTTATCTTCAATCCGTGCATCACCAGGTATTGCAATGTCAATGAACCATACTTTTTTCTTTTTCAACTATTGTTATGTCAGGTGTGTTGTGGACCAAGTGCCTGTCAGTCTGAATCCTGAAGTCTCACAAGATAACAGTCTGGTGGCTCAGCAGACTGATAGCATTGTGATTAACACCAGCTGTCTGCAATTACTGTAAGTTTGAATCTCACCAGGCTCAAGGTTGACTCAGCCTTCCATCTTTTCTAAGGTAGGTAAATTGAGGACCCAGTTTGTGGGGGCAATAAGCTGACTTTGTATAAATATACAAAAGAATGAAGGCTATTGCTTAACGCCTTGTAAGCCACCCTGAGTCTCCGGAGAAGGGCGGCATATAAATCAAATTAAAAAAAGAAGAAGATATAATAATAATAATAATAATAATAATAATAATAATAATAATAATATTATCCCCCCTGAAAACCTTTTCTTTCTTGATACACTCGTGGAATCCAAGTCAAAACTTCCCAACCAAAACACAATTAGTCCCAGTTCCTCATTATGATCTTTGCAAATGCTATTTGCATATCATTAACATTACCGCCATATTGGTAAGTACCCGTTTTCACATTCTTTGGGACAGAAGGTGAACCTGGGTGGGGGGGGGGAAATAACAGTTTGCTACCCCTCTACGACAACAGCAGCTACAGGGAATCTGCTAGATTTAATTGGATGTTTATCCCTCAAGAAGTTGATGGAACCCCAACGCCTTTTCGTTGCATTCCCTGCTTAACGCGTTTGGATTGACGATAGAGATAGACAAATGTCCATGCCTTGTATCCAAATGCCTGGTTTTCTAAAGGAAATAAATGTCAATTTGCAGAGAATTACATAGCCAATATTTCAGAGTTCATTTGCCAGAGCGATAAAGAAAAATTGGAGTTCTTTAATGCCCGAATGGAATCAAATTGAATCTGGGAACGCTGTCGCTATGTATGCAATATGCTGCTCGAAAGGTTAACCAAAAAAAAAAACATTTAAATTCTTTGCTTCAAATGTCAGCCGAGCACACTCCATAGCTTCCTTCACATCTCCTCCTGCAGCCCCATCAATAAACGACAGCTGTCCCTCCTCTCAGACGGATGAGCTGGTTTGTGAAGCCCATCAGCAAGAGGGCTTCCTGCTCAACGGTAAGGTGAGTGACGTATTTGTGAAAATAAGACAAATGTGGAGACTCTAGAAAGAGTGCAGAGAAGAGCAACAAAGGTGATTAGGGGGCCTGAGGCTAAAACGCATGAAGATCGGTTGCAGGAACTGGGTATCTCTTAGTTGAGGGAAAAGAGTTGTACACACTTCTATTGAACTGACATCAGTAATCCTAAAGGTAAAGGTAAAGGTTCCCCTCGCACATATGTGCTAGTTGTTCCCGACTCTAGGGGGCGGTGCTCATCTCCGTTTCATAGCCGAAGAGCCAGCGCTGTCCGAAGACATCTCCGTGGTCATGCGGCCAGCATGACTCAACACCAAAGGCGCACGAAACGCTGTTACCTTCCCACCAAAGTTGGTCCCTGTTTTTCTACTTGCATTTTTTACCTGCTTTCAATCTGCTAGGTTGGCAGAAGCTGGGACAAGTAACAGGAGCTCACCCCATTATGCGGTACTAGGGATTCGAACCGTTGAACTGCCGACCTTTCAATCGACAAGCTCAGTGTCTTAGGCACTGAGCCACTGCATCCCTCAGTAATCCTAGATAACCACAAATAATGATCTTCTACAAGTTCCTTCAATTCTTTTCTTTGTAGGAGTTGAAACTGGGGACGACACTCAAGTAATGTGTCGTATCCAACAATTATATATATATATAATTTATATTTGCTGATAAAGAAATAAAGGGAGGCTGATATAGATCTATTTCAAGCTAGTTAGCTCTCATCAGCTAGCCATACCCTTACTCGGATTCGAACTTGGGCTGCCTGCATATTAGGCAGTTGTATTAACCTCTGAGCCACAAGTTCTCATCCCTTTATCAGCTTGAGCCAGGGGAGAGATTAAGTGTTTTTCTGTTGAAGCAACTGGTCTATCCCAATATGGGAAGGAGCATCCTGCTTCCCTTTCGCCTTTCAGCTCCAATCAATGCAAAAGTATACACACACGCACCTACACACACATATCCCTTCCCCACAACTTCCAAGTATCACGTGCCTTTAAGAGTCCTAACAAAGACCTTGAATGAAGAACAAGGTATATCTAGTCTAGTGAAGAGAGAGAGAGACTATGAGTGACATGATAGCAGTGTTTCCAGTATTTGAAGGATCGCCACAAAGAAGAGGAGGGGGTCAATCTATTCTCCAAAGCACCTGAAGGCAGGACCAGAAGCAACGGATGGAAACTCATCAAGGAGAGAAGCAACCCAGAACTAAGGAGAAATTTCCTGGCAGTGAGAACAACCGACCAGTGGAACAGCTTGCCTCCAGAAGTTGTAGATGTTCCATCACTGGGTTTTTTTTTTTTTTAAAGAAGAGATTGGAGACTCATTTGTCTGGAATGATGTAGGGTCTCCTGTTTGGAGCAGAAGACTCTAAAGTTCTCCCACTCTCTTATTCTGTTCTGTTAATTAATCAGTGGAATGGCTTGCCTTCAGAAGTTCTGGGTGCTCCAACACTGGAGGATTTTAAAAGAGATTGGACAACTCGTTGTATCTGGTTTCCTGCTTGAGCAAAGGGTTGGACTAGAAGACCTCCGAAGTCCCTTCCTATCCTTGTTATACTGTTAAATCAATACGAGAGGAGAGGAGAGATAGCATAGATGGGGTCCTAAATAGCCCACAGGAACCTGCATAGATTCAAATCAAAACATTCACTCTCCAAAATCTAAGCAGTATTTTTTTTAAAAAAAATATTTATTTATTTATTATTTATTAGTCCAATTTATATGCCACCCTTCTCCGTAGACTCAGGGCGGCTTACAATGCATTATAGCAATAGCCTGCATACTTTTTTGTATATACCTGCTTATTAGGGCTTTCGCCCCCCCCCCACAAGCGGTGTTGTTCTATACAAAGTTGTCTTATTGCCCCCACAATCCGGGTCCTCAATTTACCTACCTCGAAAGGATGGAAGGCTGAGTCAACCTTGAGCCTGGTGAGATTCGAACTTGCACTAATTACAGGCAGCTGGCAGCTAAGTGCTAGCACTTAACAGCACTTTAGTCCGCTGCACCACCGAGGCTCTTAAATAAATAAATCTGCACACTGTACATGAAAATATGCAAGTCCTGGATTCAATGTACTTCTCCCCTTTTCAGTTCATAGAGTTCAGTTTTGGTCCGGCTTGCCTTTCAGTTTGCAAAATCGGGAGGCATTTTTTTTACACACACACACACACACAAACAAACAAACAAAAAAAACAACCACAAAAAGATTTGTAATTCCATGTCCAGCTCTCCCAATATAAACATTGTCGGCCTGCAGTTGCAGAGAGATAATTTCAAAGGAGAAGCAGTAATTCGGTGGATTACTTGACCTTTTGCAAAGAGCTATTAGTCCCCTTCTCAGCTACAGCAACACTCAGCTGTTTCATTTTGATGTTTGTCCCCAACGGACCGAATTTTGGAAACTCAACTCAAAGGAACAGAGTTGAGATGAAGAGAAACAATCCGAAAGAAAAGGGATGGGTGGGGGAAAGTTTTAAGAAGCTCCATTTGTGACTTGTTTTCTATGAATTTCCCCAAACATGTGTTTCATTTCAGCTGCAAACACAACACTTAGTTCTTTCCTTTCGCTTCTCGTCCAAGCTTCTCATCCAGGAAGCTTCTTCAGTTCCCCAAGGAAAAGCCAAGGAAGTCCAGTTGCTTTTTGAAAATGCACCTTTGGGATATCATCTAAAGAGTAGATTTCTATTCTATTCTATTTTGCATTCTATATTCTGTTCTGTCTGTTCTGTTCTGTGCTGTTCTATTCCATTCCATTTCGTTCCGTTCCGTTCCGTTCCATTCCATTCCATTTTGTTCTGTTCCTTTCCTTTCCTTTCCTTTCCTTTCCTTTCCTTTCCTTTCCTTTCCTTTCCTTTCCTTTCCTTTCCTTTCCTTTCTGTTCTGTTCCGTTCTGTTCCATATCCATTCCGTTCCATATTGGGTTTTTCCTCTACTCTACACCACTCCACTCCACTCCAATCCATCTATTCTGTTCTGTTCTGTTCTGTTCTGTTCTGTTCTGTTCCGTTCCGTTCCGTTCCGTTCCGTTCCATTCCATCCCATCCATTCCGTTCTGTTCCATTCCATTCCATTCCTTTCCGTTCCATTCTGTTCCCTTCTGTTCCATATCCATTCCGTTCCATTCTGTTCCATATCCATTCCATTCCATATCGGGTTTTTCCTCTACTCTACACCACTTCGCTCCGCTCCATCTATTCTGTTCTGTTCTGTTCTGTTCTGTTCCATTCGGTTCCGTTCAGTTCCGCTCCGCTCCGCTCCGCTCCGCTCCGTTCCGTTCTGTTCCGTTCCATCTATTCCATTCCATTCCATTCCATTCCGTTCCATTCCGTTCCGTTCCTTTCCATTCCGTTCCGTTCTGTTCCATATCCATTCCGTTCCATATTGGGTTTTTCCTCTATTCTACACAACTCCACTCCATCTCTTCTCTTCTCTTCTCTTCTCTTTTCTTTTCTTTTCTTCTCTTCTCTTCTCTTCTCTTCTCTTCTCTTCTCTTCTCTTCTCTTCTCTTCTCTTTCCTTCCCTTCCCTTCCCTTCCCTTCCCTTCCCTTCTCTTTATTCAAATTCTATTCTATTCTGCATCTTCTCTCCTCTCCTCTCCCCTCCCCTCACATCCCGTATTTGATCATTGTGTCCATGTGAATGTAAAGTATCCTGTATTATTTCTGCCCACCCACCCCTGATCTCCAAAACATACCACACAAAATTTTTCTTCCCCACCTTCAGAAAAGAAGCTGTTAGCTTTAAAGATAACTTCGACTCACTTTCATCATCACTTCAAGAATTTCTAGTTAGACGAAACTCAGCAACGGTCATTATTATCTCATTTCCTTTTAACACAAAGTCATGACTGTTGAAATGTATCAGCTTTGGGGAAAAAACTCGGGACATTTTGCGAGTTTTGTGTTTTTTCAGCCTGGCAAAATTGGGGCCTCCTAATTAATTCAGCATGTAGCATTAAAAAAGGATGTAAATTAAGAACATGACTTTTCCTCTTCTTTTTTTTCTTCTTCTGTTTTTTTAATTTCAAAGGAGAAAGTGTAGCCAGAAACTAAACTTATTAGTTTAGTTACTAACTTATTTTTTCTTTATCTATGCAAACAAGAACACAAAGAGAGAGAAAGATCAGATTTATAAAGTAACCTTCCCTTTTTCGTTTTAAGATTTTAAAGTTTTGTGCAGTTTTCAAAGTTGCCCATTTCAACATCTGCGACTGAAAAAAAAAATGTGTCGCAATTGAAATAGAGTAATTGAAATAAATTTATAGCTAAAGTGACTGTTGGAAATCATCGTAAAAATTAACATCTTTTACAGATTACAGAATTCAAAAGTTGGAAGGGATCTTGAAAGTCTTCTAGTCCAATCTTCTGCTCAAGCAGGAGATCCTATACCAGTGACGGCTAACCTTTTTGCCATCGTGTGCCAGGAGGGGGAGTGGGGGAGATTAACGTGTGCGCATGCCCACACCCATAATTCTATTTGCCCTGCACTGCGCATGCGCACGCAACCCCCATCCCGCTCCTGGCACGCGATGGCCCGGTAGGCCCGTTTTTCTTTCTCACCTGGCTCCAGATCCTCTCTGTGCATCTGGGGAGGGCGAAAACAGCCTTTCCCACTCCCTCGGAGGCCCTCCAGAGGCCTGAAACGGCCTGTTTCCCTACTTCTGGTGGGCCCAGAAGGCCCGAAAATCAACTGGCCGGCACGTGCTTGCGCGCCAGAGCTTACCTGGCGTGCCCACTGATATGGCTACGTGTGCCACCTATGGCACGCGTGCCATAGGTTCGCCATCACGGTCCTATACCATTCCAGACAAATGGCTGTCCAGTCTCTTCTTAAAAGCCTCCAGTGATGAAGCACCCACAACTTCTTGTGGCAAGTTGTTCCACTGGTTAATTGTTCTAACTGTTGGGAAATTTCTCCTTAGTTCTAGGTTGCTTCTCTCCTTGATGAGTTTCCATCCATTGCTTTTTGTCCTGCCTTCGGGTGCTTTGGAGAATAGATGGACCCCCTCTTCTTTATGGCAGCCTCTCAGATATTACAACATGGCTATCATGTTCCTTACCTAATTAAAGAATAAAACTTTCAATGGACTCTTTTAGAGGAGGAAGATGAAGTTCTGAATAGCCTGGATAGCTCTGCAGACTAAGCACTGTAATTTAACACCAGCTGTCTGCAATTACTGTAAGTTCGAATCTCACCAGGCTCAAGGTCGACTCAGCCTTCCATCCTTTCTAAGGTGGGTAAATTGAGGACCCAGATTGTGGGGGCAATAAGCTGACTTTGTATAAAACATACAAAAGTATGAAGGCTATTGCTTAACGCATTGTAAGCTGAGTCTCCGGAGAAGGGCGGCATATAAATCAAATTAAAAAAAAAAAGTCTTTAAATGTAAAATCCCCACTTATAGTACAAAGGAAAAAAAACATCTTGAGAGTAAGAGAGCTAGAATAAACCTCAATGGGTTAATTTTTGTTTTGGTGCACAATAAATATTTAAGCAGCAAATCCTCAATTCAATATCTTGAATGGATAAGGTCTAGGAGAACGGTTTCCTACCATGTTCTACCTGGTTCTCTTCCTCCAATCAGAACAATGTAAAAATGTAATACATAAACATCTAAAACATATATATTTAATCGGGGTGGGCTTCAAAATTTTTAGCAAGGGTTTCTATGCCTGGTTGTTGGGTGGGCATGGCCATGATGGGCGTGGCCTAGTCGGCCTCCTGCACCACGGTGGGGGGTGGGGTGTTTTTGCCCTCCCCGGGCTCCGGAGGTTTTCCTCGAGCCTCTGGGAGGACGAAAACAGCCTCCCCAGGCTCCGGAGGCCCTCTGGAGGCCAGAAACTTCCCAAACTTCCAGTAGGCCCGTCTTTCACTCTCCCCGAGCCTCCATGTGCATCCTGCACTTACCTGCATCCAAAACGGGCCATGTGGGGACTCCGGGGAGGGGAGGGGTAGGGTGGGTGGGGCCAGCCAGGAGTGGGATTTGGGGGTTCTCCAAACTGCACAAAATCTTAGCTAGAGGTTCTCCCGAACCCTTACGAACCCCCATCAGCCGCACCCCTGTATTTAATGAATGAATGAATGAATGAATAAACAAATAAATAAATAATTCAGCGCTCCGAGTATTTGTCAAAATGTAACGCAGTGAGCTTGGATCACAGTGAAGGTTCCATTTGGTTTCATCTAATTGCATTTGGCACTCGGAAGCTAAAAGAAAACGTGATACATATTGGCAACCCATCCCTGGTCTTAATGTCAGATAGATTGCAGAAGCTTCATCCAAGATCTGAGCTCTGAATCTGGGGAAAGGGTGAGCGGAGACCCCCCGTTGTCGAAACCACGCAAACAGTTGTCCCGGCGCCTGTTCTCGAATGCACCGATTTTCTAGCCTCTCTTGACATTTGATTGGAATTTTTTTAAAAAGGCAGCCAGAAAAGCTGGCAGGCTGAGGGACTTTTCCCAAATGGTAGGAAACAGTGGCAAACTAAAGCTGTATCTGTGCCAAAAAAACAAAACAACAAAAAAAAAAAACCCTACCCTTCATGGATGTTATCAAGGCAAGAGGATTTAGGGAAATTGACTTTGCCACGCCATAATGATGTTACAGTGAAAAAAAGGTTAGAATAAGAATGGAACCATAGAGGAGGACCATAGAGGAGGGAGGGAGGGCCCGTGGTGAAGATATATCGGTCAGGCATTAGAACTGCAGACTACAAAAAGCAGGAAATAAATGAGAAGGAGGAGGAGGAGAGGAAGGAGGAAGAGAAGGAGAAGGAGAAGGTCAAAGAGAAGGATGAGAAGGTCAAGGAGACGGAGGAGGAGAAGGAGGAGAAGGAGGAGAAGGTTAAGGAGAAGGAGGAAGAGGAGAAGAAGAAGGTCAAAGAGGAGGAGGAGGAAGAGGAGGAGAAGGAGAAGGAGGAGGAGAAGATCAAAGAAGGACAAGAAGGACGAGAAAGTCAAGGAGAAGGAGGAGAAGGAGGAGGTCAAGGATAAGGAGGAGAAGGAGGAGAAGGTCAAGGAGAAGGCGGAGAAGGAGGAAAAGGTCAAGGAGAAGGAGGAGGAGAAGGAGAAGGTCAAGGAGGAGAAGGAGAAGGAGAAGGAGGAGGACGAGGAGGAGGAGGAGGAGAAGATCAAAGAAGGATGAGAAGGACGAGAAAGTCAAGGAGGAGGAGGAGGAGGTCAAGGATAAGGAGGAGGAGGCGGAGGAGAAGGTCAAGGAGAAGGAGGAGAAGGAGGAGAAGGTCAAAGAGAAGGTGGAGGAGAAGGAGAAGGTCAAGGAGGAGAAGGAGAAGGAGAAGGAGATGGAGAAGGAGAAGGAGAAGGAGAAGGAGAAGGAGAAGGAGAAGGAGAAGGAGAAGGAGAAGGAGAAGGAGAAGGTATTGTAGACAGGAGAAGGAGACAAGAAGGGGAAAGGGATTATAGAAAGGAGGAGGAGAAGGAGAAGGAGGTCAAGGAGAAGGAGGAGAAGGAGAAGAAGAAAGGAAGAGAAGGGGAAGGGAAAGGGGAAAGGGAGAGGGAGAGAGAAGGGGAGGGGGAGAGAGAAGGAGAAAAGGGAGGAAGGAGGAGGAGGAAGGAAGGAGAAGTGGAAGGGAAAGTGAAGGAGAGGGAGGGAAGAAGAAAGGAGATTGAGGAAGGGGAGGAAAAGGGGGAGAAGAAGGTATACAGCAGCAGGAGGAGGAGGAGGAAGAGGTGGGGGAGAAGGAGAAGGAAGAAATGACACAAGCAACAATTCTATTAGCACTGATAAAAATGTTGGTGATTAATTGCTTGTTGGAAGATGATAATGCACCAATAATTAAGAATCAACATTACCAAGTTTCACTACCCATGATGAATACTATATTCTTCTAATGCACGTTTAATCAAAATTGGGAAGCGTCCCTTGGCAAGAATTTTAACGAACGTGTGATTTCGTACGTTTCAACGTTATTATTATTATTTTTTTTCTTTTTAGAAAAAGATCTTTCCTATCCCACATTCATGGGAACTTCCTGAAGAAGGAGAGACTATATTTAAAAAGTAGAAAATTCATAGCATGTTTTCTGAAGTGACGCTAAACCATTCCAGATATTTTTTGGGGGGAGTTGTGTGTATGAATGAAATACGATCCTAAGACAAGGGTGTCTGTCTGGAAAATCATGTCAAATCCTCTTTTTTAAAATCCATAGCACGTTTTTTTTTTCCCCCTCCCTTTCTCTCTTTCAACCGTAAAATGGCGTCCTTGGGGAGTCCATCAGAAATCACAACAGCATGGAACTTCGCCGTGGCCTTAAAAATTCATGTTGTGCTAGAACAAGGAACACGTGTGAAGGCACGTTACATATATGAATCGGAAACCGTGGGCAAGGAGGAAAACCAAAGCAGCCATGATGCTGTTATATTTGAGAGAGTGCCACTGAAATTTCACGTCACTTACATGACAAGAGCCCATAAGGCGGAATGCGTGTAATACGATTTATTCTGAAATGTAATCCATATGGGAAGCTGTATATTAATAACTACCCTAAAAGGACCAAGGGCCCAGGGAATCACAGTTGATGGGGGCTTTTAGGAGATGAATTGTGCTGAATGCAAGCCCTTTCTCCAACCAGGTTTTAACAGATTTAACCGAGTTGGAAGGGACCTTGTAGGTCATCTAGTCCAACCCCCACCCCCACCCAAGCAGGAGACCTTCCACCATTTCTGACAGATGGCAGTCCAGTCTCTTCTTGAAAGCCTCCAGTGATGAAGCTCCCACAACTTCTGAAGGCAACTTCTGTTCCATGGGTTGATTGCTCTCACTGTCAGAAAATGTCTCCTTATTTCCAGGTTGAATCTCTCCTTCATTGGTTTCCATCCATAATTTGTGGACAAGAAATTATGGACAAGAAAGTCCACAGATGAAAGTCCTATTCTATTCTATTCTATTCTATTCTATTCTATTCTATTCTATTCTATTCTATTCTATTCTATTCTATTCTATTCTATTCTATTCCACTCCACTCCACTCCACTCCACTCCACTCCACTCCACTCCACTCCACTCCACTCCACTCCACTCCACTCTCTATGCTACCCTACCCCACCCTACCGCACCCTTCTCTTCTCTTCTCTTCTCTTCTCTTCTCTTCTCTTCTCTTCTCTTCTCTTCTCTTCTCTTCTCCTCCCCTCCCCTCCCCTCCCCTCCCCTCCTCTCCTCTTCCCTTCCCTTCCCTTCCCTTCCCTTCCCTTCCACTCCACTCCACTCCACTTCAATCCAATCCACTCCACTCCACTCCACACTCTATTCTAATCTACCCTACCCTACTCTACTCTACTTTATTCTACTCTACTCTATTCCATTCCATTCTGTTCAATATAATTAAATATACCAGTATCTCTGAGCTATTGAAATGAAACTTATTTCTGAAGATACTCAATGTTTCACACATCTCACTAATAAAACAAAAACATAAGAAGCTTAAGAGAGACAAAAAGTAAACAGTACCAGATGAGTGCGTGAAACAAATTGCTCAACACAAATACACACATACAGAGATGCCGACACATGACTATCATAATTCATTCTAGCACGGATATTAAAAACTCAGCAAATATTCTATTCAGTTAAAAGACCTTTCAGAGTCTTTGTCTCCCTTCGTTTTCTGAAATATCTGCCTGATCAGAACAGCTCAAATCCTGGACTGATGTCAGCAGACAATGAAACAAAAACCAACAATTTTAAGCGCAGACTTCCACAACTGAGGTTGTGTTTATTTAATAAATCAAATTCTTGATCCTGCTTCTCAGACTTTTATTAAGTTAGGAAAGGTATATGATTATTTTCCCCTTGTATTTCATGATTCTTTTACATGTGCATACATTTACATTAAATGAAGTCTAACTTAAGGCTATAGTGAATATTTGATATTCCCTTAAAGTCTTGTATATTGGAACAATATCATACCCAGGTTTCAATCAGACTCCCTAGTATAAACTTCGGGGAAAGTGCCTTAAAATCATTCATAAGTTCCAAGCTGAGCTTCATTATCAATGTTAGGCCAAAGTTTTAGGTCATTACACTCAAATATCATCCAATTAATTATATTTTCTGGCAGTTCAAAATTAGAATGAGTAACTACCAAGGCATTTTAGGGAAGCCTTCTTGGCTGATCGCAGGCAGGTTTAATCTTCCGTTATGCTGATGTTTGCACCTCTGTGTCAAAGCTCTCCGGTAATCAGAATAACAGAGTTGGAAGGGAACTTGGAGGTCTTCTAGTCCAACCCCCTGTTCAAGGAGGAAACCCTGTACCATTCACCTACCCTCTGCAATCAGCTGCCCCCTGAGATAAGGAGGATCCAAGACCTCGGTGCCTTCCGCCGTGCCCTTAAAACTTTCTTTTTTCAGCAAGCCGGGCTGACTTAACATATTTTTTAATATTTTTTAATTTTTAATTAATTGGTTTTGTTATCTTAAATTGGGGCTAAATTAATATTTATCCTTTTAATTGTTTTTGATGTTTGTATTCTATGTTTTTATCTGGCTGTACACCGCCATGAGTCCCTCGGGAGAAGGTGCGGTATATAAATTCGAGATAAAATAAAATAAATAAATAAATTCCGGATCAGAAGGCAAGACGAGAAGCAACGGATGGAAACTAATCAAGAAGAGAAGCAACCTGGAATTAAGGAGAAGCTTCCTAATAATGAAGACAATTAAGCAGTGGAACAGCTTGCCTCCAGAAGTTGTGAATGCTTCATCACTGGAGGTTTTCAAAAATAGATTATTTATTAATTTATTTATTAGTTCAATTTATATGCCACCTTTCTCAGGGCGGCTAGACAACCACTTGTTGTGATGGTATAAGGCAGGGGTCAGCAACCTGTGGCTCCAGAGCCACATGTGGCTCTTTGGGCCCTCTGCTATAGCTCCCTGTCAGGTGATCCCACCACTGGCTGGCCCTGCCCCTCGCCCTCCCCTCCCAGTCACTCCTTGCCTGGCCTGAGAAGGTAAGGGCGACGGCGGGAGATGGAGAAGCGGCCAGGGCAGAGACAGAGAGATACAGAGAGAGGGGAAGAGAGAGAGACATAGAGAGAGGGAGGGGGAGAGGGAGGGAGGGAAGGGAGAGAGAGATACGTCAAAAGGATTTTGTGGTTCCCGGTGTTTTTTAACAACTGGTTCTCTGCCCTAATTACCAGCTGGGTAGGCGTAGCTAGAGGGTCATGTGACTGGTAGAATTGAGTGACATTGAGTTGGCCATGCCCACCCAGGTTTTGGGAAACATGGAGTTGAGCGTGAGGGTAATTTATACCTTCTCTTGGGCCTTGCCCTTGAGCTTCCTGTTTCTGTGCAAGAATATGTGTTCTATTGGCTGCTGTAGGGGTCCTAGCTAACCCTGTAGGTTATCTAAGAAGTTTGGTTGAACCTTGAGCTGATGTATTGTCCCCAGGTGATTTTGCAATGTGATGAGCCCTGCTGCTAGATAATCCTATTATGTCCTGGAGGGCCATGTCTTAATCCCATCACCCTGGAGCTGAAGGTCTTTTGTTTTGTAGATAGGTTGGCCCAGTCCTTGTTGTGGCCCATCAGCGGCCTGTGCAGTTAGTAGCTCATTCCGACAACGAGGAGGCTGGTGTGGGTGCTGCGCCAGTAGCCTGTGCAGCTGGCACTCGAGTCAGACAGTGAGGAGGCTGGAGAAGATGTGGTGCCAGAGGCAGAGATTCAGCCAGGGCCTTCAGAACCTCCAGAAGCTCCCATAAGTGAAGAGGAAGAAGAGGAGGAGTCTCTTCTCGATGCATGAGCGCGCAGAGCTGCGAAAGGCAGGAGTGGCTCCTCAGGAGGAGGTCTCCTCAAGAGTAAGCCTTGGGGCTAATTGGCCACTCCCCTAGCCTATTTAAGGAAGGACGACGACTGATGCAATTTGCAGGAAACAACTTCGTTCACATTCCTTCGTGTCTTGATTCCAGAAAACGTTTGATTTGGGTCTTGTTTCTCTCTTATCAGTTTTCCTGCAAATTGCTTCTGGGCATTCTGCCAACCACAGTAAGATTACAGTTATCTGAAATACTGTGCCTCAGAATTGATTTATTATTCTTTGGATTCTTGTCGGCTGTTAATGAAGTTAAATTAACAGCCTTTGTTCAGAAAAGACTGATTTAAATTAGTAAACTAAGGTTTGTATGGACTTTATGTGTGCTGTCTTCTTTGGGGTCCGTAATTGGGACAGAACAGTCCTTCTTAATGGGCACCAAATATCTGCTGGGGGCAGGGAGCTAAAGCTCTGAGATTCTGTCTTTCTTAAGATGTTCTATTGGGAAAATTAATAATATACCAACAGAAGAAAACTGGATAAGAAAAGTTTTAGAGTGTGCAGAGATGGATAAACTCAGAAAAGAAAACAGAATATTACATGGTTTGGGATAGATGCAGTGATGGGATTCAGCCGGTTCGCACCACTCCGGGAGAACCGGTTGTTAACTTTCTGAGCAGTTTGGCAAACTGGTTGTTGGAAGAAATCATTAGGGCAGAGAACCGGTTGTTAAATTACTTGAATCCCACCACTGGATAGATGGTATGAATGGTTAGAGGAGAGGCATAAAGGGCAAGGAAATATTAAATGACGAACAAACAGGAGTTTGAATATAGTAACAAATATGTAGAAAGGGAACGGACACAGAATGTATGATTGTAATTTAGTACATTGGTATTTTCATATGCATAAATAAATATTAGAATCACATGTATAGATAGTAAATAGAAAAAAGGGAGGAAAATGGATACATAAGAAATGAAAACTGATGTGGAAATGTTGGAAAGAAGAAAATTGTAAAAAATTCATTTTTTGTTTTTTAAAAAACTGTTCAATAAAAATTATTTTTTTCTAAAAAGATACTCTATTTCTCTTCTGGGGGAATATTTTATCCTGCCTTTTTAAATATTCCTCAAAATATTTCATTCTTCTAGGATGCTAACTTTGTAAACTTAGTGGGGAATTTCTTTCTTTTTATTCCCACTGCAGAAATACAGTCGTGGCCAAAATTGCAGAAACCTTTTGGGAAAAGTGTATTTTTGAGGTTTGATGGCTAATAACACCACTTTTTTTTTTTTTTTGGAGTTTCAAGATAATCCTAGTCCACTGCTGGGAATAGCCCAGACCTTCACCCAATTGAAAATCTATGGAGCCGACTAAAGAAACTGGTTAGTCAGAAGCGATCCAGCACTAAAACCCAGTTCATAGAAGCCATCATTCAATCTTGGTTTCACATTAGAACAGCTGCAGGACTAAAAGACTTGATTCACTCCATGGGAAGACGTTGTAAGGCCCCAATTCATGCTAAAGGTTACCCAACGAAGTATTAACTGACGTGGTGATGATTTTTGTATATCTCGTTTTTTCTACGTGTTTCACTTTTCTTCTTTATACCGTAACTGCTATTCTAATAGCAAATCCTTCATAAAAGTTATTGCATTACATTCTTGATTAAAGTATCTTTCCACTGATATATAATGTTATGGTACTACTCCAATAATAATAATAATAATAATAATAATAATAATAATAATAATAATAATAATAATAATAATAATAATAATAATAATAATAGTGTTATTAGCTAGTTTTAGAAAATACACTTTTCCCAAAAGGTTTCCACAAATTTTGGCCATTACGGTAATTAAGGTCCCCAGCGTTTTTTTTTTTTTCCCACCCTTTTGTGGCTATGAAATCTTCTCCGTCTCATCTGAAACCATCAGGCTGATCCCTGCCTTTGAATTCTACTATCGGTCTTTCTGTCATCGGCTTGCTAATTGGCTGCTGGGAAAATCCCAGGAGTCTGACAAAAGGAAGTAAGAATCGCAGGTAATTGCTAGAATGGGATTCCCTTTGCACTTTGGAAACATCTTCACATCGTTCTCAGATGTGTGAATAATCCATTAGTGACCGGAGGGATTCATTCATTGATGGAGATGTTACATTACTACCATCTGCCTTTTAACAGAATAAACAGAATAACAGAGTTGGAAGGAACCTTGGAGGACTTCTAGTCCAACCCCCTGTTTAAGCAGGAGGCCGTCTCAGGAATTCTGGGAGTTGAAGTCCACAGGTTGTAAAAGAGCCACAATGGCCCACCCCTGCCCTAGACCAGTGATGGCTAACCTATTTGCCATCGTGTGCCAGGATGGGGGGCAGGGGGGCTCACGTGTGTGTCTGCCCACACCCATAATTCTATGCACCCCGCCCCCACGCATGCATGCGCAACCCCCATACTCTCCCTGCTTCTGGCATGTGATGGCCTGGTAGGCCCATTTTTCTTTCTCACCTGCCTCCAGAGCCTCTCTAGGAGTCTGGGGAGGGCAAAAACAGCCTACCCCCCTCCCAGAGGCCCTCCAGAGGCCAGAAACAGCCCATTTGCCAACTTCCGGTGGGACCAAAAGGCCCGTTTTTTGCTGTCCCCAGCCTCCAGTGCCTCTCTAGGAGTCTGGAGAGGGCAAAAACAGCCTCTCCTCCCCCCGGAGGTCCTCTAGAGGCCAAAAACAGCCCATTTGCCAACTTCCAGTGGGACCGGAAGTTGACAAACGGGCTGTTTTTGGCCTCTGGAGGACCTCTAGGGGGGTAGGGAAGGCTATTTTTGCCCTCCCCAGACTCCTAGAAAGGCTCTGGAGCCAGGTGTGAGAGAAAAACGGGCCTTCCCCACCACCCCCCGAAGCCCTCCGGAGGCAGGAAACAGCCTGTTTCCCTACTTCTGGCAGGCCCAGAAGGCCTGAAAATCAGGTGGCTGGCGCGCACATACCTGCCGGAGCTGAAAACCTGCTACAGTTCTTCAAGTGCTTTGGAGAATAGGTTGACCCCCTCTTCTTTGGGGCAGCTCCTCAAATACTGGAAGATTGCTATCATGTCCCCCCCCTAGTCCTTTTTTCCATTAAACTAGACCAGGGGTCGGCAATCTTAAACACTCAAAGAGCCACAAAGGTCCTAACCGGAAGCCCCCCATTCAATTCTGGAGCCACCAGAAGTCCGGTTCCCCCACCATAGAGTCTCCTCCTAGCGTGGCATCCTTTTTCCTCTGCCGACCGGAAGTCCGATTCCCCCACCATAGAGTCTCCTCCTAGCACGCCATCCTTTTTCCTCTACCTGTCCTAACCGAAAGCCCTATCACTTGTGGAGACGACCAGCAACAGGGAGCTGCAGCAGAGGGATGAAAGAGCCACATGCAGCTCCAGAGCTGTGGGTTGCTGACCCCTGCACTAGACATACCCAATTCCTGCAATTGTTCTTCAAAAGGCTGCTTCACTTCTCTGAGGGCATGAAGCACTCCTTCAAAGAGATGTCAACAAAGCAATATAGCCACCTCACTTCTACTGATTGTTTCGCAGAAGCTTTTTGGCCAGCACAGTGGAGGATCTACCATATGTGTCCTCCAGTACAGCTTGTTCCAATCCTGTCCTCTTTCCCCAGCCTACCCTGAGTCCAGCTCAAAGAGACTTCCACCCACAGAGGGAGAAGCTTTTGTTCTGTCCCCGTCCCACACGCACACACACCAACAGACATTCAAGAGTTAAAGACCAAACCAGCCGGCAAAATCCTTTTCCTTATGATAACGGAACTTGGCAACAACCTAGTGGCTGCCTGCCAAGAGTTTATTACTTACGAAGAGGAGAGATAACTTCTCCCCACTTCTGATACATCAAAAGAAACAGCTCAATAATTACAGAGTCAATCAAGTCCAGAGATAATCCAGCAAAGTCTATAGTAAAAGTCCGGCAATGCAGAATGGCATGGAAGCTTTCAGCTTTGTTCGTCACAAGGTTTGACTGGCCACCACGCTCCCTTTTATACCCTGTGGGGTGTGGTCCAGTGACTCAGCCTAATCTCGGGCACGCCTTTTCTTCTGTTGCACGCGCTTATCTCTGCGACGCTGGCGTGGATCCAGCCAAGACTCATTACCCTCATCACTGTCCACCTGTGGCTGTGTGGATGTGCTTGGCCCCGGCCCTATCTCTTGCCCTTCGGCGGACACCGAAGGCATTGCCAGAGAGGAGGGTCCTGGAGAGGGAGGCCTTGCCAACTCCTCTCCTTCACTCTCAGAGTCCTCTCCTGCCGATGACACAGGCTCAGGTAACGGAGCCACTACAGCTTTGTGACACCAAATCCTGTTTCTCCTTCTTCTCAGCTTTGATGAAGAGAACCAGCAAACATCTGCAAAATGAAATTCTTCAAGGAAGCCAATGAAAGTCACAAATGGGCCTAGAAGTAAATTAAACAGCTGTGCGTATCAAGTATCTTTTTTATTGGAAAAAATCATTGGTTGGTTCTCCTCAGGTTACACATAGAAGGAACAGATCGAAAGTTCCAAACTTCCAAATTCCCAGACGTAATGCAGCTCACACCATGTTGTCATCTAATTTAGACATCTGCAGAGACATAACTTTGCCCCCTTCTCATAGTTTTCTTGCCCATCCCAAGTTAGAGGTGAATTCTAACTTGAAACATCTGGATCAGGGATCCAGAATGGCCCAGAAGAGGACAATCCTCCAAAAAAATATGAGAACCTCTACGTTGTCGTTCTAATTTATGATAGAGCTAAGCGATTAATGCTTCGAGCTATAAAACCATCAGAGAGCATGATATGTGGCAACCCGGACCACATAAAATTACATAATCTGTCAGATTAAAATGGCTAGACTTTCCTTGCAAAGTTGAAAGGCTAGCAAAAGTCTACAAAGTAGAAAGGGAAACTCAAGCAGATTTCGAAAGCTGTGGCTCTGTTTTGTGAAGCTTGTAGAAAGCCCTGGACAATCATTTACCCTACATGCACAGATGCCATGTTCTCAGAATGTCTCCACAGTATCTGGATTCTTTTTTTTCTTTGGGCCTAATTTATTAATTTGACAATTAAAGACCAAGCAGTCTGATGTAGAAGCTCCTTGTTTCTTGATTGGCTAAATTTAGTCCGATTGCACAAAGATTTGTCTTCTTCTTCTTCTTCTTCTTCTTCTTCTTCTTCTTCTTCTTCTTCTTCTTCTTCTTCTTCTTCTTCTTCTTCTTCTCCTCCTCCTCCTCCTCCTCCTCCTCCTCCTCCTCCTGCTCTCCTCCTCCTCCTCCTCCTCCTCCCCTCCTCCTCCTCCTCCTCCTCCTCCTCCTCCTCCTCCTCCTCCTCCTCCTCCTCCTCCTCTTCTTCTTCTTCTTCTTCTTCTTCTTCTTCTTCTTCTTCTTCTTCTTCTTCTTCTTCTTCTTCTTCTTCTTCTTCTTCTCCTCCTCCTCCTCCTCCTCCTCCTCCTCCTCCTCCTCCTCCTCCTCCTCCAAGGAAATAAGGGGAAAACATGGAAAGTGGACTCACATTTTGCATAATACATCTCAGACACATCTCCGAAGGCACATTATCTTGCAGATTCTGAAGAGCCAATTCATTATCAAGTATTGCTGCATAAGCTATAAGCAAATCTGATTCTGGAAAGAGAGAGAGAGAGAGAGAGAGAGGGAGGGAGGGAGGGAGGGAGGGAGGGAGAGAGACAGGGAGGGAGGGAGGGAGAGAGAGAAGTTCCGTGGGGATGGGCTCCAGCACAAGCCCCAAAACCTGGAAGAATAAAGTCTTTGGTCCCAGTGACAGACTCAGATTGGATCCTGCAAATCTGTTCACCTTGAATTAGTTGTGTTTTCTGTCATAGCTGTATTTGGGGAGTTCTATGTCCCGTTCGGGGACATGGTGGCTCAGTGGCTAAGATGCTGAGCTTGTGGATCGAAAAGTCGGCAGTTCAGCGGTTCGAATCCCTGGTGCCACGTAACGGGGTGAGCTCCCGTGACTTGTCCCGGCTTCTGCCAACCTAGCAATTCGAAAGCATGTAAAAAATGCAAGTAGAAAAATAGGGACCACCTTTGGTGGGAAGGGAACAGCGTTCCGTGCGCCTTTGGCGTTGAGTCATGCCGGCCACATGACCACGGAGACGTCTTCGGACAGCGCTGGCTCTTCGGCTTTGAAACGGAGATGAGCACCGCCCCCTAGAGTCGGGAATGACTAGCACATATGTGCGAGGGGAACCTTCACCTTTATGCCCCATTGACCCTACAGGATTTTCTTAGTTTTGGTTATTGTGATCCTTTTGAAAACATTTTGCTTCCCATCCAAAAAGATTCTTTGTGTCTGGAGTTCTGAATTGAAGAATCTTCTTGGATGAGAAGCAAAATGTTTTTTTTAAAAAACAAAACAAAACAAGAAAGTCCACAGATGAAGGTCAATATATGATGTCCCAAGAAAGTCCTGCAAGAAAGTCCAGCTGCCTTTCGGAGAAAGCACCTTTGGGACAACCATGACCTGGATGATGGAGACTCTCCATAAACATCTCTTGGACTTCACATTCTTTCTCAGATTTTCTACAGAAGCTGGTTGAGCTGATTGTCTGGAGAATCTTCCATGCTGACTTCCCTTCCTAGTCACTGCCCTATAAATAACCCATAATTACCATCAGCTACTTTCTTGTCGCTTGATCTCATTTCATCCATCTGGTTCCTCAGATGATTCCAGTGACCTAAAGTTCACTTTCACTTCCTAATGATCCTTATTGTTAGAGCACAACCACCAACATATTTAGCAACTTAAAAGGGGGGGTTGTTGGTTCCTCTTCTGGAGATATTTTCCTAACACACATGGTGGGCCACCTTCCCCTTGGCAGAGTCCCGTGGGGACGTTTCACAACATACTTAAACCAAAACAAGAGATGAGGACACCATTCTGAAGTTTAGTATTTCTTTTTCTTTAAAAAAAAAAAAAAGAATTCCAGGCCATTGTGACAAAAACCTGAAAATTGGGCTAGAATGAAAAAAAGAGAGACAGGGAGGGAGGGAGGGAGGGAGGGAGGGAGGGAGGGAAGGAAGGAAGGAAGGAAGGAAGGAAGGAAGGAAGGAAGGAAGGAAGGAAGGAAAAAAGAAAAAAGGGAGGAAGACAGAAATGCAGAAAGACAGAAAGGGAAAGAAAGAAAGAAAAAGAAAGAAAGAAAAAGAAAGAAGGAAGGAAGGGAGGGAGGGAGGGAGGAAGGAAGGGATGAAGGGAGAGAGGAAGGGAGAAAGAGAAAGGGGAAAAGGGGAAAAGGAAAAAAGGAAAAAAAGAAAAAAGAAAGACAAGAAAGAAAGAGAGAGGGAGGGAGGGAGGAAGGGAGGAAGAGAGAAAGAGAGGAAGGAAGAAAGGAAAAAAGGAGGAAGACAGGAAGACAGAAAGACAGAAAGAGAAAGAAAGAAAATGAGAAAATGAGAAAATAAGAAAGGAAGAAAATAAGAAAGGAAGAAAATAAGAAACGAAGAAAGAAAATAAGAAAGAGGGAGGGAGGGAGGACAGGAGAAAGGGAAAAAAGGAAAAAGGGAGGAAGATAGAAAGGGAAAGGAAGAAAGGGAGGGAGGGGGAGGAAGGGAGGGAGGAAGGAAGGAAGGAAGGAAAGAAGGATGAAAGGAAAAAAGGGAGGAAGACAGTAATGCAGAAAGAAAGAAAGAAAGAAAGAAAGAAAGAAAGAAAGAAAGAAAGAAAGAAAGAAAGAAAGAAGGAAGGAAAAGGAAGGAAGGAAGGGAAGGAAGGAAGGAAGGGGAAGGAGACACAAGGAAGAAAAGACAAGGAAGGAGAGAAGGAAGGAAGGAAGGGAAGGGAAGAGAGAGGGAAGGAAGGGAGAGAGGAAGGGAGAAAGAGAAAGGGGAAAGGGGGAAAGGAAAAAAGAAAGAAGAAAGAAGAAAGAAAAACAAGAAAGAAAGAGAGAAGGATGAAGGAAGGGAGGAAGGGAGGAAAGAGGAAGAGAGGAAGGAAGGAAGAAAGGAGGAAGACAGAAAGGCAGAAAGAGAAAGGAAGAAAATAAAGGAAGAAAATAAGAAAGGAAGAAAAAATAAGAAAATAAGAAAGAGGGAGGGAAGGAGAGAGGATAGGAGAAAGGGACAAAAGGAAAAAAGGAGGAAGACAGAAAGGCAGAGGAAGAAAGGGAGGGAAAGGAAGGAAGGATTATTT
The DNA here is from genome assembly GCF_059756535.1 of Pantherophis guttatus. Lineage (NCBI taxonomy): Eukaryota > Metazoa > Chordata > Lepidosauria > Squamata > Colubridae > Pantherophis > Pantherophis guttatus. Next base: position 89,823,908 of record NC_142069.1, read on the forward strand.
CACATTATGCATGCAAATTATTTCCTCATTTGTTAGATTTAAATCCTACAATTCATCCAGAAACTCAAAAGAGAGTTAAGATAATAAAGCCTCTAATTTTAAAGGGACCCAGGAGTGCAAGAGACCAGGAGAATCTGAGTTCTGGTCCCCTCTTAGGCTTAAAAGACAGTTGGATGATTTTGTGCGAGTCATTCTGTATTTTTTCCTTGAACTTTACAATCCAAAGAAAGGTGCCAAGTATTGCAATGATTGTAATTTTAACTGCTCTATTTGATACCATTATTATTACTAATAAGAGGTTTAGGTTCAACACTTTATTGCACTACATTTGATTGCAATACGTTGGTTTATTTTCGAGCATGCATCTGTGCAAGGAAACATCACTTTGGCCTTAAAAAAATGGAACGTCCATAGACGAAATGTTTAAACCAGTTACAGCAGATATTTCCTTCAAAAAAAAAAAAAAATCCTCTGAATTTAACAGCATTGCTCTTCAACTGTTTACTGTGCTGGATTTTTAAACGTGTTTCTAATAACTATTTTTTCTCTTTTTAGCAAATGGCATGGGACCGCAAGACCACAACCCATGAAATACTTTCAGAATAAAGCCAATTAAAAAAAAAAACTCCAGAAACAACACTTTCCTAAGATTTAAGGTCAATCAATTCAGAACAGAGCTGCAAGGGACCTTGGAGGTCATCTAGTCCAGCCCCTCGCTCAAGCAGGAAACCCTATACCATTTCAGGCAAATGGCTGTCCAATCTCTTCTTAAAAACCTCCAGTGATGGAGCATCCACAACTTCTGGTGGCAAGCTGTTCCACAGGTTGATTATCCTCACTGTTAGGAAGTTTCTCCTTAATTCCAGGTTGCTTCTCTCCTTAATTAGTTTCCATCCATTGCTTCTGGTCCTGCCTTCAGGTGCTTTGGAGAATAGATTGAGAATCCCCCCCCCTCTTCCTTGTGGCAACCCTTCAAATACTGGAAGACCGCTATCATGTCACCCCTAGTCCGTCTCTTCACTAGACTAGATATACCCAGTTCTTCATTCAAGGTCTTCATTAGGTCCAGAGGTGGGTTTCAGCAGGTTCTGACCAGTTCTGGAGAACCGGTAGCGGAAATTTTGAGTAGTTCAGAGAACCAGTAGTAAAATTCTGACTGGCCCCACCCCCAGCTGATCGGGAGTAAATGGGGATTTTGCAATAACAAAACAGACCAAGGGTGAAATCCAGAAGGTTCTGACAGGTTCTGGAGAACCGGTAGCAGAAATTTTGAGCAATTCGGAGAACCAGCAAATACCACCTTTGGCTGGCCCCAGAGTAGGGTGGGAATGGAGATTTTGCAATATCCTTCCCCTGGAGTGGGGTGGGAATGGAGATTTTGCAATATCCTTCTCCTGGAGTGGGGAGGGAATGGAGATTTTGCAATATCCTTCCCCTGGAGTGGAGTGGGAATGGAGATTTTGCAGTATCCTTCCCCTGGAGTGGGATGGGAATGGAGATTTTGCAATATCCTTCTCCTGGAGTGGGGAGGGAATGGAGATTTTGCAATATCCTTCCCCTGGAGTGGAGTGGGAATGGAGATTTTGCAGTATCCTTCCCCTGGAGTGGGATGGGAATGGAGATTTTGCAATATCCTTCTCCTGGAGTGGGGAGGGAATGGAGATTTTGCAATATCCTTCCCCTGGAGTGGGGTGGGAATGGAGATTTTGCAATATCCTTCCCCTGGAGTGGGGAGAGAATGGAGATTTTGCAGTATCCTTCCCCTGGATTGGGGAGGGAATGGAGCTTTTACATTATCCTTCCCCTGGAGTGGGGAGGGAATGGAGATTTTACAGTATCCTTCCTCTGCCACGCCCACCAAGCCACACCCACAGAACCGGTAGTAAAAAAAAATTGAAACCCACCACTGATTAGGACTCTCAAAAACACTTGATACTTGGAAGTTGTGGCGAAGGGGATGTGTCTGTGTGTGTGTTGTTGGATAAGACACATGACTTGAGTGTCGTCCCCGGTTTCAACTCCTGCAAGGAAAAGAATTGAAGGAACTCGGAGAAGATCATTATTTGTAGTTATCTAGGGTGGCTGACGTCAGTTCAATAGAAGTGTGTCCAACTCGAGAGGTGATAGTACATTCAGTTGCGAACGGCTTTGTGCTCTCAGCTGCCTTCTGACCTCAGAAAGTCAGTAATATTATTTGAATAGTGAATTCTCTATATCCAAACTCTTCCTGGAGTCAAGTCATCTGTGAACTTCTGGTTCTTCCCTTGTAATCATTTACAGGAGAAAGCTTCTGGAGGTGGGAAATACTGGTTTGTTTGTTTGTTTGTTTTTTGCAGCCAGACCCAGTTCAACTCTGATTGGAAGAGTGGGTTGCCAAATAGTAAACTACTCGTAACGTAAGGCATTGAGCAGGGGTAACCTGAAGAGTAACCAAGGACTGTGATACTTAGCATATAGCAGGAGAATCTGTCTGAGAATCAAGGGGTTCTTGGAATTCCCATATAATTCTGAGTCAGGCTGGAAAGTAAATTTCATACAGCAAGAATTACAGATTAACAGAGATGGAAGGGATCTTGTAGGTCATCTAGTCCAACCCCCCATCCAAGCAGGAAGACCCTATACCCTTTCTGACAGATGGCAGTCCAGTCTCTTCTTGAAAACCTCCAGGGATGAAGCTCCCACAACTTCTGAAGGCAACTTCTGTTCCATGGGTTGATTGTTCTCACAGTCAGAAAATTCCTCCTTATTTCTAGGTTGAATCTCTCCTTGATCAGTTTCCATCCATTATTCCTTGTCTGGCCTTCGGGTGCCTTGGAAAATAGCTTGAGCCCCTCCTCTCTGTGGCAGCCCCTCAAATATTGAAAGACTGCTATCAGGTCTCCCCTGGTCCTTCTCTTGACTAGACTAGCCATCCCCAGTTCCTGCAACCGTTCATCGTATGTTTGAGCCTCCAGTCCCCTAATCATCTTGGTTGCTCTTCTCTGCACTCTTTCTAGAGTCTCAACATCTTTTTTTTATAGTGTGGTAACCAAAACTGGATGCTTTATTCTAGGTGTGGTCTTACAAAGGCTTTATAGAGTGGTATTAGTACCTCCCTTGATCTTGATTGTATCTCTCTGTTAATGCAACTTAACTGTAAACAGTGGTAAGAAAGATGGCTACTATCTTTCTGGGCAATTTTGGGGTGCAGTTTGAAACTTTGATCCCCATGATTACAGACAATATCTCTGCTTTTTTTTGTTTTTAATTTGATTTATATGCCGACCTTCTCCGGAGACTCAAGGCGGCTTACAATGCGCTAAGCAATAGCCTTCATTCTTTTGTATATTTATACAAAGTCAGCTTATTGCCCCCACAACTGGGTCCTCAATTTACCTACCTTAGAAAGGATGGAAGGCTGAGTCAACCTTGAGCCTTGGCGAGATTCGAACCTGCAGTAATTGCAGGCAGCTGGTCTTAATAACAGGGTGCTTTAGACCACTGTACGACCAAGGCTCTTCTTTTAAAACTATATCTTGTGGATAACATTCCATTTATTTTTATTTATTTATTTATTTGTCAAGTACGTATTAGATAATATATATAAGTATAGGCATGAACTGAATACATAAAACGAGGACAAATAAAGGGGGACATTAGGAGAGGGACGGAAGGCACGCTGGTGCGCTTATGCACGCCCCTTACGGACCTCTTAGGAATGGGGTGAGGTCAACAGTAGACAGTTTTAGGTTGAAGTTTTGGGAGTTTAGGGAAGAAACCACAGAGTCAGGTAGTGCATTCCAGGAATAAACCACTCTGTTGATGAAGTATTTTCTGCAATTGAGTTTGGAATGGTTTACCTTAAGTTCGTATCTATTGTGTGCACGTGTATTGTTGCGGTTGAAGCTCAAGTAGTCGTTGACAGGTAGGACATTGTATGATGTACGATGGGACATGCTCTGGATCAGGTCAACGCAGCAATGCCATCTGGTGGGCCCATGGAGGCAAGCTTTCTCTCTTTTTGTCCTCTCCTCTTGAAGAATATAGGTAGCCCTTGACTGACAACAGTTCATTTATGTTGGACAGAAATACTTGGTCTGTTGTGTGGATGGTTGGGTGGTTTAGGGGTGGGGAATTTGTGGTGGGTGGGGGGGTTGTTGGGGATTGTTATGTGTGTTGGACCTGGTCTTTGGGTGTTGAGTGAATTTTGTTGTATGGATATACTGTGTATACAAGTACAATGACAATAAAGTTATTATTATTATTATTGGTTAATCTTTAGTGAGATTCACAGCCTTTGAGGCTGGTTAATAGCTCAGCAGCTCGAGTCCTAACCAAGGACCTAGGAACTGTTAAGGTATCGTCGGAGGATGTAAGCTGTTCCGAGTAAGGTGGTTTTTTGTAGAGTCAAAATGTTCAAGTCCGGCAATTTTAGAATTTCTAAATAGCCCTTTGGGTATTGCTCCAAGGGCTCCAATTACAATCGGGACAACACACGATTTCTTTTTCCACAGTCGCTCAACTTCAATTTGCAAGTCCCGGTACTTTGTGATTTTTTCTTGCTGCTTATCTTCAATCCGTGCATCACCAGGTATTGCAATGTCAATGAACCATCCTTTTTTCTTTTCAACTATTGTTATGTCAGGTGTTGTTGTTGTTGTTGTTGTTGTTGTTGTTATTTATTTATTATTATTATTATTATTATTATTATTATTATTATTATTATTATTATTATTATTATTTAGTGGCCGATCAAAGTTACAACAGCACTGAAAAAAGTGACTTATGTCCTTTTTTTCAGACTTATGACCGTTGTAGCATCCCCATGATTGTCTGATGAAAATTCAGATGCTTGGCCACCGACTCATATTTGTGACAGTCGCAGTGTCCTGGGGGATCACGTGATCCCCTTCTACAATCTTCTGACAAGTCAGGGAGGAAGCCAGATTCACTTAACAACTGTAGTACTAACTCAACTTAACAACTTGTGGCAAGAAAGGTCGTAAAATAGGACAGGGGAGGAGGTCTGTTGCAGTGGTGAAATCCAAATTTTTTTTTACTACCGGTTCTGTGGGCGTGGCTTGGTGGGCATGGTGTGGCTTGGTGGGTGTGGCTTGGTGGGTGTGGCAGGGGAAGGATACTGCAAAATCTCCATTCCCACCCCACTCCAGGGGAAGGATACTGCAAAATCCCCATTTCCTCCCCACTCCAGGGGAAGGATATTGCAAAATCTCCCTTCCCACCCTACTCTGCGGCCAGCCAGAGGTGGTATTTGCCGGTTCTCTGAACTGCTCAAAATTTCCGCTACCGGTTCTCCAGAACCTGTCAGAACCTTCTGGATTTCACCCCTGGTCTGTTCGTCATTTTGTTCCCCTATTTAGTTTACTGATTGTCTCTTTTGTATGGTACGTAGAGGTTGCTACAAACATCCTCCTCTATCACAGCCTTATCAGAGGTGGTTCAGACTGGTTCGGACAAGCCGGTAGCAGTGACTCCCAGGTGGGCCTGCCCACCGGCCCTGGTGTAATGTTGTCCTATTTAGCCAAGTTTTCGAGAACGGGCGCATGCACGGAAGGTAACACTCATGCAGGAAGGCATGCGCAGAAGGGCGCATGCACAGAAGGCACACGTGTGTGAGAAGCGAGTGTATGCACACCCGGCTAACCGGTGTACGAATATGTGAAACCTACTTCTGAATCTTATCCTTTGGCTTCAGTGAGCCTGAGAATATTGCCATTTCTAGACTTGTCTTAAATGGTTTTGGATCCCTGATCTGATCCTTCCTTCTAAGAAAGAGGCCAAAATTGGCTTTTAAAGTGCCTGGACAGGTGCCCACTATTTCATCTTCAAACTTGGAGTTCCAGATGGTGCCAGGGAATAGGATGCAAGATTAAATTCACTTTCAACTTACCCTTAAGGTTGCTATCTTAGTGAAGAGTTGACATCTACCAATGTATAAGGAGAACATTTTTTTCCTCTCTTAGGAGTTTCGAGAATTGCCCGGCCATTGCTGGGTCCATACAACGCCTTCATAATTTATCGCCACTGTGATGGTAAGAGTGACCCTGTAAGTCCTTGGAGATCTATATGGCTCCTTATAAAAGACTAGCTGGACGCCTGTGCTTCGCTACGAATCTATGTGATTGGGTGTGCTAAATTGGCACTTAAAGCCTGAAACTTAATGTAAAGGTGTAACTCCGTAGCATCAGAGGGTGTTAATATAAGGCACCTGGCAGCTGGAACAGAGGGGAGGGGAGTAGAATGTCCCAGCCCACAGGCCTGATGAGTCACACGCTGGCCACACCCACAGCCAGTTTAGTGAAGGAGTAGCATCAGAGCGTGTTAATATAAGGCAACTGGCAGTTGGAACAGAGTTCTTTTCAGGTGGGGAGGGGGAGTAGAACATCTAACTCCTTAGCATCAGAGCGTGTTAATATAAGGCAACTGGCAGTTGGAACAGAGTTCTTTTCAGGTGGGGAAGGGAAGTAGAACATCTAACTCCTTAGCATCAGAGATTGTGAATATAATACCGTATATGAAATACTAATGATTTGATGGTCATTTCAAAAAATCCTTTCTTAGCGAGCACCTAGAAGGCCAGAGGAACATACGTGGCAAATTTCAAGTTTGTAGGCTTTACCGTTCTGGAGATTTCGTGATGAGTGAGTAGTATTTGGCTTTGATAGATAGATAGATAGATAGATAGATAGATAGATAGATAGATAGATAGATAGATAGATAGATGATAGATAGATAGATGATAGATAGATAGATAGATAGATAGATAGATAGATAGATAGATAGATTAACAGAAGAACCATATTAAGTTTGAACAATTTCCTCCAAACCATTGAAAACATTCAGATAGGAGCCACCAGCGCAAATCTCTTGGCGAGACCTTGTTTGATGCAGAAAAGTGGGGGGAGGGGATTATTCTTAAAACAATACATGGTGTAAAAATAAATTCTCTCAAAAGCAGAGGGGGAGAGGGGACGAAAAAGCTAGAGGGAATGGGTTAATTGCCCCCTAACATGCTCCTTCTGGAAAGTCCTTTCTCAACCCTTGAGTGTTTATTTGACTAAAATTGCAACCACTCCATCATTGTCTGACTTCGAGACCCTCACCGTCAACTGTCGACCCCCACTTTGACAAATGTCAGTCTGATAACTGAATGATGTTATTAAGACACTTTAAAAAAAAAAGCAACAGCTGTCAGACTTGGTCTTAAAGGACAACACTTTGGGGGAATGATTTAAGATTGAACAAATCCAGCAAAGCACTGGAAATTGTCTTTCTGTTTGAACAAAATAGCAGAGTTGGAAGCAAGCTTGGAGATCTTCTAGTCCAAGCTCTTGCTCAGGCAGAAAACCCTAGGCCAAATGTTCGTCCAATCTCTTCTTTAAAAACCTCCAGTATTGGAAGACCCACGACATCTGGAGGTACGCCATTCCTCTGATTAATTGTTCTCACTTTTAGGAAATTTTTCCTTAGTTCTAGGTTGGTTCTCTCCTTGATTAGTTTTCTTCCATTGCTTCTTGTCCTGCCTTCAGGTGTTTTGGAGAATAGCTTGACTCCCTCTTCTTTGTGGCATCCCCTCAAATATTGGAAGACAGCTATCATTTCACCCCCTACACCTTCTTTTCATTGGACTAGATCTGGGGTCGGCAACCTTAAACACTCAAATGGGGCACTTGGACCCATTTCCCACAGAAAAGAAAACACCGGGAGCCACAAAACCCTTCCCGTGCCTGACTATTTCCTGAGCGACCACGAAACTAGCCTAAGTAGTTGAATTAAGCATTCTGTTTTCTTCTTGAAACTTTTGTTTTCTTGGATTTATCCATGATTTATCCCTTTAAAATGTAAATTTTAATTTGTTTTTAAATTATTGGGTGTTTTAAATTTTGTCTCGGCCAAATTGTTTAATTCAGTTTTATTCTGTTTTTAAATTTTGTATTTATGTGTTTTATTCTGTGGCTGTTCACCGCCCTGAGTCCTTCGGGAGTAGGGCGGTATACAAATCCAATAAATGAATGGAATGAAATGAAATGATTGGCCTACCGGGGGTCGAAAAGCTCAATAAATGGCGTGCCGGCAGGTACCGCACATTGGCGGTTGTGACTCATATTTTTTTTCTTTTTTTCTTTTTTTTTTGTTCTTTTTTATTTTCTTTTTGAATATTTTTTTTTATTGAAAAGTTTTAAAATGTTTTACAAACAAATTTCCCCCCTTCCCCAACTATTCCCCTCTCCCTCCCCCCCCCTGACTTCCCAGAGCAAAATACAGGATATTGCATTTAGCAAACATTGCTAAATGTTTTCTTTTCTTTTCTTGGATTTATCCATGATTGGCCTACTGGGGGTTGAAAAGCTCAATAAATTGGCGGTTGTGACTCGTATTTTGAGCAACAGGGAGCCGCAGCAGAGGGATGAAAGAGCCACATGTGGCTCCAGAGCCATGGATTGCTAACTCCTAGACTAGACATTCCCAATTCCAGCAAGCATTCTTTATATGTTTTAGCCTCCAGTCCTCAAATCATCTTTGTTGCTCTTCTCTGCACTCTTTCCAGAGTCTCCACATCTTTTTTTTATATCATGGTGACCAAAACTGGATGCAGAATTCCAAGTGTGGCCTTACCAAGGCCTTATAAAGTGGTATTAACACTTCACGTGATCTTGATTCTATCCCTTGATTGATGCAACCTAGGACTGCATTGGCTTTTTTGGCAGCTGCAACACTCAGCTGCTCAAGATTATTTTTTTATGAGACTATTCGAAATAGCATTAGGAAGAACTTGCTTCACAAATGCATGTCAGGTTTCCGACGGATGCTCTAATTAAATCATGAGCCTCGAGCCAAGCTTGAAACGAAATCCAGTTATTTATTAGGAGCTTCATGTCCGCACGTTCCTAAGTGAAGCCAGCTCTGACCCTACATAACTTACCCCCCAATCATAACCCTGTTTCCCCCCTCCCCCCACGGTGTGTCATCAATCACATTTGCCCACCAGAGCAATTTCATGGGGTGTAGAGATCACGCCCCTCAGACCGCTGTGGGTAACCCTGGGAGACAGCCTTGAGAGAGATAAGTCTGGAATGTGCATCTGTCTTTGGCTGCCATGTGGTTTCTTTGGTTTCCCATCCCCCTTGCCTATGGCAACTCGAGAGCAGGCCAGGGATGCTTTGCGAGATGACAATGCACAGATTCACTGTGATGCATTGCACGCTGCAAAGGCCTCCCATTTCCAATGATCTCCAGTTTATTCTGAGATCCCAAGTAAAATAAAGATATTTTTTTTAAAAAAAATCAAATTTTTAATGCTATATTGATCAAAATAAGGGGATCAAAATCATATTTAAAATAATTTTTTTAAGGCCACGTGTATCCCTGTTACTCCTTCTTTTCCTTCTCTTAAGTGGTTGAATTCGACCAAGGTCTGTTCGCCTCAGTATATACGGTGTGATTGCCAATGTTTGCATTCCATACAATATTTCAATGTACTATTTTTAATATCATATTTTAATTTGCTTTCTGACTTTTGTCGTTGATCCTGAGCCAAGATCTCTCGATTCCCTAAAGCTAGAGATGTATTTCTAACTTGATCCCTGGTCTTTATGAATTGGTGACTTGGCTTTGGCTAAAAATTGAGTCAAATGTTTTCCTTTCCTCCAATATTAATGGGAGACAAAATTAGTAACTAGTCCCTTTGGAAATAGTTTCAATATTTCATTCTTCTTTTTTTTTTCTTTTTTCAAGAGGTGGTTGTTACTCATGCTTTTGTCAAGATCTGATTTAACTAGAAAATACCAGATCAATCTTGAAACGTCTTAATTTTTCAGATGGCATTTTAATTTCTGGTTTTTCCATCTGCTGCGACAAGAAACACGACTTCTCACTAATTGACCGATTGATTTAATGTGGGAAAAAGAGAAGAATTGGCCTGTGCTTTTTACTGCTGCAAGTTAAAATGTTATGGCTTAAGAATTATCGTGAGCTCAGTCGCCCTCAAGGCTGACACTGAAAAATACTAAGTGAATTATATATACTTGTAAAATAATGCAGTGCAGGGTGGAAGGTAGAGTAGGTTTGCAATCTTGGCAGCTTTCATATTTGTGGGCTTCAACCCTCAATTGCCCCCAGCCAAGTTCCTCTGTCATTGCTTGAGAATTCTCAGAGTTAAAATCTCCTGGAAGTTATCCAGGTCGCAAAACACAGATGTAAAATACAGATGAAAGACAAATGGTAAGGCCTCCTGTGATCTCCAATGTTGCAACTATGGGGGGTATATTTAAAAAAAAAAACGGGATGGAAAACTGTAGATAGGAAAAATTTAGGAAATCACCGGAAGTCAACATTGTCTTGAAGGCAACCCCCGGGACGAAACGAATAACTATATTTAATTGAAATAAAATGTGATTTAAATGGACTTATTTATTTTTGGGATTTCTGTTACCCGTATTTTTTTTTTAGAGCTTCGGTGTACGAAGAGGAAAGCTTGACTGTTTGAAATAAGATTGGTCAGGCTTTCAATGACATTGACTATCTCCATTGCATTGATAGGTAGTTGATAATTGCTTAACGCATTGTAAGCCGCCCTGAGACTCCGGAGAAGGGCGGCATATAAATCGAACCAATAAATAAAATAAAATAAATAATTAGGAAGTGAATATCTTTCTATCATCTATCGATCTATCATCTGTCTATCATCTATCTATACCTCTCTCTCTCTCTCCCTCTCTCTCTCTCTCTCTCTCTCTCTCTCTCTCTCATCTGTCTATCTATCATCTATCTATCCATCTATCTTCTATCATCTCTCTCTCTCTCTCTCTCATCTGTCTGTCTATCTATCTCTCATCTATCTTCTATCATCTATCTATCTATCTTCTATCATCTATCTATCATCTATCTACCTATCTATTCTATCTATCTACCTACCTACCTACCTTCTATCATCTATCATCTACCTACCTACCTACCTACCTACCTACCTATCTATCTATCTATCTATCTATCTATCTATCTATCTATCTTCCATCATCTGTCTGTCTGTCTATCTATCTATCTATCTATCATCTGTCTATCATCTATCTATCACCTATCACCTATCAATCATCTATCATCTATCCATCTATCCTCTGTCTGTCTGTCTGTCTATCATCTATCTATCTATATCTATCTATCTATCTATCTATCTATCTATCTATCTATCTATCTATCTATCATCTATCTGTCATCTATCTATCTTCTATCATCTCTCTCTCTCATCTGTCTGTCTATCTATCTCTCATCTATCTTCTATCATCTATCTATCTATCTTCTATCATCTATCTATCTATCTATCTATCTATCTATCTATCTATCTATCTATCTACCTACCTACCTACCTACCTACCTACCTACCTACCTAACTACCTACCTTCTATCATCTATCATCTACCTACCTACCTACCTACCTATCTATCTATCTATCTATCTATCTATCTATCTATCTATCTATCTATCTATCTATCTTCCATCATCTGTCTGTCTATCTATCTATCTATCTATCTATCTATCTATCTATCTATCTATCATCTGTCTATCATCTATCACCTATCTATCATCTATCTATCATCTATCCATCTATCCTCTGTCTGTCTGTCTGTCTATCATCTATCTATCTATCTATCTATCTATCTATCTATCTATCTATCTATCTATCTATCATCTATCTATCCCTATCTCTCTCTCATCTGTCTATCTATCTATCTATCTATCTATCTATCTATCTATCTATCTATCTATCATCTATCTATCATCTATCTATCTATCTACAGTATCTACACTGTATAAACATACACACACACATACACACACATTATCATACATCCCTAAGATTATAGATTTGAAGTTACACTGACTTTTCAACTTGGTAGAGTAACACTTTTTGCTGTTTGCCTTGACTGCTTCATCAAATATATTCTTCATATTTATTTATTTTTATTTGTCACATTTTGGAGCTGTCTGTCTCCCTCACAAAGAGGCTCTGATAATATATGGTGTATATAATTAGAATTTAGGTATCTAATCAGAAGCACATCCGCATTTTCAAAGCACAGTGATATTTGTAACCGCGTGTTTAGATGTACAGATTTCTGTTCACTTTTGCTTTATGTAGATTACTTTTTAATGCTCCAATGTGTGTGGGTAAGATATACAAATTTAATGGACTTTGTGCAGTAGTGGGATTCAAAAATTTTTTTGCTAGCGGTTCTGTGGGCGTGGCTTGGTGGGCGTGGCTTGGTGGGCATGGCAGGGGAACATTACTGCAAAATCCCCATTTCCTCCCGATCAGCTGGGACTCGGGAGGCAGAGAATAGATGGGGGCAGGGCCAGTCAGAATTTTTACTACCGGTTCTCCGAACTACTCAAAATTTCCGCTACCGGTTCTCCAGAACTGGTCAGAACCTGCTGAAACCCATCTCTTTGTGGATTTAGATTTAGTGAGTGGATTTAATGGATTTTGTGGACTTTGGAGAAAATATTGTGGAGGGCTTTTGCATAGGATCGATGCTGTCCCCACCTTGGAAGAGATGATAAATTAGAACATTAGATCGCTGGTGCTGATTGGCGGTGAGATTTCAGGTAAGGGCCAATGCAAAATATATTTCTCTTCCTGTGGTTTGACAGGCTGAGTAACGGGTTTTTTTTTCCCCTGAGAACAATGCAGGAGTTTATTTGGCTTCTTGTAGCCGGAGCACAGAACCGAAAGTCCACCATATGGATTTTCTCTCTAGAGTAGAATGTCTCCACATCAGAAGACATGTCTCCGTGGTCTACTGGAGGCCAAGCTTTTTGGAACTATTTAGCGGACGGGCTCAAGATCTATTGCTGGCCTAGGAGAATATAAATCAAGGAACTACACAGAGTAAAGGCTCAAGGAAATTATTTTGATAGCTGAGGCAGAAAATCCTTCCTCCTTGGCAGCCCAAATAATAAATATTAATAAACGTCAGATTGATACTACAACGGCTCTTTGCTTAAGGCGATCATGCTACCCGAAGGTGAAATCCAGCAGGTTCTGACAGATTCTGGAGAACCGGTAGCGGAAATTTTGAGCAGTTCAGAGAACCGGCAAATACCACTTCTGGCTGACCCCAGAGTGGGGTGGGAATGGAGATTTTGCAATATCCTTTCCTCAGGAGTGGGGAGGGAATGGGGATTTTGCAGTATCCTTCCCCTGCCACGCCCACCAAGCCACGCCCACCAAGCCATGCCCACAGAACCGGTAGTAAAAAAAAATTGAATTTCACCACTGATGCTACTACATCATTTCTAGACATCCAAAGTCCATTCCAAAGTCCATTCACTGCTCCAACTTGAAATTACCATGACTGCTTCAGAACTTTTCTGGTCTGGCTTCCTCATCGACTTTGCTTATCAGAAAGTCACAAAAAGGTGATCACGTGATCCCAGGACTGTCATAAATATGAGCTTATCACCAAGCATCTGAATTTTGATCACACAATACATGGGGATGTTGCAATGGTCATAAGTATGAAAAACGGTCCTACATCACATTTTTCAGTGCCAATTAGAATAGAATAACAGAGTTGGAAGGGACCTTGGAGGTCTTCTAGTCCAACCCCCTGCTTAGGCAGGAAACCCTACACCACTTCAGACAAATGCTTAGCCAACATCTTCTTAAAATCTTCCAGTGTTGGAGCATTGACAACTTCTGGAGACAAGTTGTTCCACTGATTAATTGTCCTCACTGTTGAGAAATTTCTCCTTAGTTCTAGGTTGCTTCTCTCCTTAATTAGTTTCCACCCATTGCTTCTTTTTCTGCCCTCAGGGGCTTTGGAGAATAGCTTGACCCCCTCTTCTTTGTGGCAGCCCCTGAGATATTGGAACACTATTATGTCACCCCTTAATCCTTCTTTTCCTTAAACTATATTGTAACTTTGAATGTCTATGGAGATTCTCACTCATCCAGGTCATCGTTGTCCCAAAGATGCTTTTTTTAACTGAACTTTCTTGGTTTTTCTCTGAAGATGTTTCGCTTCTCCTCCAAGAAGCTTCCTCAGGTCTGACTGAATGGTGGGGAATGGAACTTTGAATGGTCACTAAACAAACCGTTGTAAGTTGAGGACTACCTGTATAGATAAATCAGTTGTAAACGATTACAAATGCTACACAGAGGGATGTCCCAGGAAGATAGTCCAATGCTCTTATTCGGAGCTCCTTATCCACAGCACATCTGTACTTCATAGCATAGGATGTACAAAAGGCTATTTGTCAAAACAAAGACGTCAAGATATGTCAAAACTATAACACCAGACAAGGCAAGAGATCAGAAAACTGGCTGAGAATAGCACGCCTGCTGTTCTGGATTAGAAAGATGTTTTAGGAACCCGAAGAGCGTTTCGGAAATTGTCTCCTGTGTTTTAAATCAATACGTTTCCTTCTTTCGGTTGGGTGCCCACGATGTGAACGCTCCAGATCAATCAACTCAGAAATATTAATTTTGAAATGGAAAACCACAAGACAAAACACTGAGGAAGTCAACTGGAAAAAAAAAGAAACCATGCTGCTAATTTGGGTATTTTTTTACCCCCTCCTGCAGATGTTTTAGCCTCCACCATAGATCCTATATTAAATATATGTGGCCTTGACGACGTACATGAGTTTGGTCGGTGAGGTTTGGCTGTCTGGAAAATAACCTTAAAAGAAAAAAAAAGGAGCCCACCCTGAATTTTCGGTAGACATCTGTCTAGATTCTTGAAGATTGCGTCTCTTCTCAGAGCTATAGAGTGCAGAGACGAGCAACAAAGATGATTAGGGGGCTGGAGGCTAGAAACATCTAAAGGACAGTTGCTGGAATTCAAATGTCTTCTGGAAATAATAATGATACCTTTTGTGGAATCGTCAGCATTTCTGATCTCATGTCTACCAAGGTGGACACCAGATAGTACTTGAACCCTTCGGTGAAAATGTAGTTCAGAAAAACACCCAGATGGACAATACTTTAGCACAGTTGAATAAAGTCTTTTTAGGTGGATACTTTTGAAGGTAGTTTAATGAAAAGAAGGACTAGGGGAGACATGATAGCAGTCTTCCAATATCTCAGGGGCTGCCACAAAGAAGAGGGAGTCAAGCTATTCTCCAATGCACCTGAGGGCAGGACAAAAAGCAACGGGTGGAAATTAATGAAGGAGAGAAGCAATTTAGGACTAAGGAGAAATTTCCTGACAGTGAGAACAATGAATCAATGGAACAACTTGCCTCCAGAAGCTGTAAATGCTCCAACACTGGAAGTTTTTAAGAAGAGATTGGACAACCATTTGTCTGAAATGGTTCAAGGGATTCCTGCCTAAGCAGGGGGTTGGACTAGAAGACCTCCAAGGTCCCTTCCAACTCTATTGTTCTGTTCTGTTCTGTTCTGTTCTGTTCTACTCTACTCTACTCTACTCTACTCTACTCTACTCTACTCTACTCTACTCTACTCTACTCTACTCTACTCTATTCTGTTATCATAACCAGATGCTCCTAGTCATTGATTTCCAGATATATTGGCTACGGCTTTGATCATCCATTTAATATCTATCTAGGGTTTTGCTTGAATAATATTGTCAACTAAAATTGGGTGGAACATGCCTTGACTATAAATAAGGGGGCAGTAGAGCGTTCAAAGTTAATATGCGTCTTATGGAGAGCAATTGAAGCTTACATGAATTCAATGAGAATTCTCAGTTGGCATTAGCTAAAGAGCGTGCAATTGCGATAGAGAATTCATTTTACACTGGGACCCCAAACATTTCCATGGGCCGAGGGCTTATCTTCCCTCTCCCCGCCCCCCTTGTTTTTTAACTGAAGGTGTAAGAATCTTGAAAGCTGTTGTAAAAGTTCAATTGCTCCAGGGAAGCGTGGTTTTACAATTTGGTAATGCACTTAAAAAGGGTTGTTTCAAAAAAAAAAAAATCCATCTAGCAAAAGCGAATAGGAGCCAGGTATCAATTTTGCATGACTCAAAAGGTCTTCTGGAAATAATAAAGATATCTTTCGTGTAATCGTCAGCATTCCCATTTCTACTGAGGTGAGTGGCAGATAGAACTTGAACTTGAACTTGTTCCTGCAACCGTTCTTCATATATTTTAGCCTCCAGTCATCCCCTAATCCTCTTTGTTGCTCTTCTCTGCACTCTTTCTAGAGTCTCAACATCTTTTTTTACATCGGGGCAACCAAAACTGATCGCCACGATGTTGGATGAGTTGGATGAGAAGATGAGAAGTTGGATGAGAAGATCTCCAGAGTCCCTTCCAACTCTTGTTATTCTGACATAATTGTAATTGACAACAACACCAGTTGGGTGAACCGGTAGTGGTGACCTGTGGATGGGGGTGGGCCTGTCCACCCGCCCCAGCGCTATGCCTTCCTATTTAGCCACGTTTTCTAAGCCACGTGCATGTGTGTGCAAGCTGTGCATGTGAGTAAAGCACATGTGTGGAAGGCTGCACAGATGTGCGGAAGGCGCACACATGTGTGGAAGGTGAGCACGCGAGTGAAGTGAACATGTGCGCACGCTCACATTTTCGGCCCGCAGCGAAAAGGTGGTAAAATTATGTGAAACCCACTTCTGAGCAACACAGTGTATCCTGTTTAATGTGGGGCAACCCCTTTCATTTCAGTAGATCTGGGGAAAAAACTAGAGAGTGCTGTAGAACACTATGGGGCAGTACATAAGTCTAAACCAGAGGTCAGCAACCTGTGGCTCTGGAGCCGCATGTGGCTCTTTCATCCCTCTGCTGCGGCTCCCTGTTGCTCAAAATATATGAGTCACAACCGCCAATTTATTGACCTTTTCAACCCCCTGATAGGCCAACCATGGATAAATCCAAGAAAAGAAAAGTTTCAGAAGAAAACAGAACGTTTAATTCAACTACAGATGCTAGTTTTGTGGTCGCTCAAGAAATAGTCAGGCACGGGAAGGGTTTTGTGGCTCCCGGTGTTTTCTTTTCTGTGGGAAATGGGTCCAAATGGCTCTTTTGAGTGTTTAAGGTTGCCAGCCCCTTGTCTTGTATTATTTAGTATTTATTTAATTTGTATACCGCCCTTCTCCAACAGGACTCAGGGCGGTGAACAGCCATGGTAAAACGTAACATATAAAATTTAAAAGCGATTTAAAAAACATTTAAATAATTTTGGCTATCCATTTAAAACAATTACAAATTAAAACGGAAGGGATGGGATCAAGCCAGCCCGGCTAGGTGAAAAAGATGTGTTTTCAGGGCCCGACAAAAAGTCCGGAGGTCTAGTATTGTGCGTATCTCCAGGGGCAGGTCGTTCCAGAGGGCAGGTGCCCCCACAGAGAAGGCTCTCCCCCTGGGGGTCGCCAGCTGACATTGTCTGGCCGACGGCACCCTGATGAGTCCCTCTCTGTGGGAGCGTACTGGCCGGTGGGAGGCTATTGGCGGCAGAAGGCGGTCTAAACGCTATTGCTATCTTTTTTTAAAAACAAAGGGATTTCGCAATCCACAGACAAGCCATCGATTCAAAGGATAAACTTTTATTCTGAATATACAGTTTATTCCACAATAATCCAACACAACAGGTTTTTTTTTTTTTAAGATTATAAATTATTAATTTTTTTTATCACAGTATTATACAAATTTTTACAAAACAATTCGCTTTATGCCTCATTTCAGCCTTTTTAAATTCACAAAAAAAGTAGCGTTGAAAGGGAAGAAAGACTGATCTGTCCATTCAGCAGCACTGAAGAGAATGGGGGGGAGGTCCCGGGTCATAGGTTAACTTCCCCCCCCCACCCCAGTACAAACCACTCCAAATCATGATTGAAACATCCACTCTGGTATTCGGAAGGTCAATTAGACTTGTCGCAACTCAACTGCGAGTCCAGATAGGATTTGGACCGAAGGGTATCGCTTGATCTCAAACCAAAATATCTCTCTGTGGTGTGAACTCCAGTTTTCTAGAATAGGTCCAAAGGTTGATGAACAAACCATTAGTTAATTAGGGTTACCATGAAGCACTGGACACTTGTCAATCCCCACCCTTCTGTTTACAATACTCTAACGCTGATATTAACAATATTAAACAATGCAATATGACAACGTGTGGGGTGGGGAGTAGCAACCCACAGATAGGACCCTGTTTTAAGGAAACGTATTACGTGGCCTGTCTTTTCTGGAGAACAATTGTCCCAAATACAAACCAAAGGAGGAATTCTAGATCATCGACATTTGAATTTGTATCGTTCTCCTTCAATTTTGCAAAACGCAGAGGACGGACTCCAAGGAACAGCTACACAAATGATGTCAATTCAGACCCAAGGTCATTTTTTTTTCTCTCTTATGGGTCTCTCCCTTCCCCACACCCCACAAGGGGTGAGGGACAGGCCTGGTGGTGAAAACGATGTCAGTTATGAAATCTCCATCATTTGCACTATGACACCAGAACAACGTACAATATCACCGTGGCTTCTAGATGATACCAATCCTTTGGCTTCCCGAGGCCCCACCCCATTTCTTTAATTTTCCTTCATAATTTCCTTTCGGAATTTGACCCCAGGAGTTCGAAATCGTATCCCTTGCTTGGAATTATGTCAATACATTCAGCAGAAAGCTTATAATTCAGAGGAAAGAAACCACGACAGAGGGACGCCTTCGGTGGAACCAAGGAAGATAATAAGCTCAGCATCTTGAAGGGACATCTCAACAATTGCCTCATCCCTCCTGCCATGTCCATTCCATGAATTTAGAGTGGAGAAAGCCTCTCTCACACACACAGAGGGTTCAAGACCCCCATTTTGAAGACCGTTACGCAGCTGTCGTTCTTTTTTTAAAAAAAAAAACGTGCTTACATCTGATCCATGGAGTCTTTTAGAAGATTTCCATGGTGACCAACCAGATGTTAAGGGCAGGACCAGTTTGTGTGCTGAAACACCTGGACAGAGGACCCAAAATCCTTTCAGCCTGGGGACGGCCACCTTGACTCAGAAGGACGTGGAGGAGGATGGGTTCCCACCACGCTGAAAATCCCACGGAGGGTTTTGCGTCCCTTTTAACGAATACTGAAGACTTCAAAAGAGCAAGTAACACTTAGGTTGCGAAGGTCACTTAAAATGGGGCACTGCGTATTTTGAGCGCAGCAAGGCCAGTAAAAGGAATCCCCGTAAGAAAACTTACAAACGACAGCAATACTGATTTTTCTCGTCAAGTTTCAGCAAGAAAAAGCCTCAAAAAACATCGAAAGGGATGATACTAAAATTGTTCAAGATAACAAGACCTAAAAACCTTCTCAATCAGACTTCGGGGAAATATATGTCATGTTAAAAACTTGATACAAATATGGACCACACTTCATGGTTTGGCAGTAATGCTGGTTGTGTTGCAATGAGAGATGGGATGGAGGGGGAGAAGGAAAGAACTAAGCCATTTAATCGTCCAGCTGTTTTGCTTTTTCTCAAAAGAACCCCCCCCCCACATACCCAGAGCAGAGATGATTTAGTTGTCAGATAAGAAGCATTCCAGGCTTATTATAAAAATGGAAACGGTTGGACCAACTTCTCTACGTCCCGTGAATAGCCAGAAGTTGTAAAACAAGGAGCAACTCTGTTACATATGTTGTTGTTCTTTTAACAGCATAACTATTTTTAACAGTAAATCCAATTACACTATGAGAAGGAATGATTAAACCCAAGTCTAGTAAAACTCAAGAAAGAGAAAAGAAAAGAAGGGAGGGAGGGAGGGAGGGAGGGAGGGGGAGATGGGAGGTAAGAGTCAACAAAGGTGAAGGGAGGAGGGAGGGAGGAAGAAGAAGAAAAGAAAGAAAAGAAAAGAAAAGAAGGGAGGAAGGAAGGAAGGAAGAGGGAGGGAGGGAGGGAAGAGTCAACAAAGGTGAAGGGAGGAAGGGAGAGAGGGATGGATGGAGGAAGAAGAAAAGTAAGAAAAGAAAAGAAAAGAAGAGAAGAGAGGAAGGAAGGAAGGAAGGAAGGAAGGGGGAGGGAGGGAAGAGTCAACAAAGGTGAAGGGAGGAAGGAGGGAGGGAGGGAGACAGGGATAGATGGATGGATGAAGAAGAAAAGTAAAGAAAAGGAGAGAGGGAGGGAGAGAGGGAGGGAGGAAGGAAAGAAATGTCCAATGAGTAAGATACAGTAATTCATTTTATCTCGGCAACTATTTCTATGACCTGTGCTACTACTACTGCTTTGCTAAAGGGGTCGACGGTATGCTAACCTTCTCACAACAAAACAATTAAGGACATGTTTCAAACATTCAACTGGATACTAATTTCAAATTCGAGATACCCCAGATTATAAATGCTCCATTTCCAGAATCTTCTTTCAAAATCAAAACGAATCTTTTTCCAATCATTTTGGAACGGTCTTGAATTTCAAACGCTTCCAGAACGAACAAAGATGGGGCGCTTCACCTCACAACACAAAAGAGGATTAGTATTATTATAATTTTTGGGGTGGGAGATTATAAAAGCTTTTTGGATTCAAAATGGGACGTTTTGAATGCCAATTGCTGGAAGGTTTCAAAAAACAGACCGGACAATCGTTTGACCAGGGTAGGAAAAAGTCTCTTGTCTTAAACAGGGGAGGTTGGATTAAAGGGCTAACTCACTGCTTGCCCATTTCTGATCCCAAACCCAGGAAACGGTGATGCCTGACAGCAGAGGAACGGCGAGAAGTTTAAGAAGAAAAAGAAGAAGAAGAAGAAGAAGAAGAGAAGACCAGGGGAACTGCAGCGACTCAGACTCACCTCCCTGAAGAGAAACACAACACCCCCAAAGAGGACAATAAAAAGAGAGGATTGTCGCAGATGCCAGCCAGGTGGAAAATGTGATTTGTGTAGATGACCAGGCTGAGGATGTTAAGGGTAGGACCAGTTTGTGTGCTGAAAAACCTGGACACAGGGCCCCAAATCTTTTCCACTTGGAGAAGGCCACCTAGACTCAGAAGGATGTGAAGGAAACACAGTTCCTACCACACTTAAGATCCCACGGAGGAGAAAAGGATTCCCCTTTTGCATCCTTTTAATGAATACTGAAGAGTTCAAAAGAAGAGCTTTGGTAGTACAGGGGTTTAAGGCACCCTGTTATTAAGCTTATTAAGACCAGCTGCCTGCAATTACTGCAGGGTTCGAATCTCGCCAAGGCTCAAGGTTGACTCAGCCTTCCATCCTTTCTAAGGTAGGTAAATTGAGGACCCAGTTTGTGGGGGCAATAAGCTGACTTTGTATAAATATACAAAAGGATGAAGGCTATTGCTGAGCACATTGTAAGCCGCCCTGAGTCTCCGGAGAAGGGCGGCATATAAATCAAATTAAAAAAAAAAAAAGAGCAAGTAACACTTAAGTTGCAAAAGTCACTCAAAATGGGACCGTATTTGAGTGCAGCGAGGCCAGTAAAAGGAACCCTGTAGGAAAACTTACAAATGAGAGGAATACTGGTTTTTCTCATCAAGTTTCAGGCAGAAAGCCTTAAGCGTTAGAAACATGGAAAGGGATACTAAAATTGATTTTTTAAAAAAACCCACAACAACCCTGGGGAAATTGGAGAAGGTGAATCAGCCTGAGTTGTTACAGCAGAAAATGGCAGTTAATATGTATTCCACCTCTGTGAGAAGTGAAGGGAAGAGGGATAAGTTTGATTTGTATTCATTCTGGTTTTCTTCTGAGTGAAGATGACGTTGTAGAAATATCAGATGTGTGAGTTGAGGCGAGGACATCAGTCTTTGTCGACTGATGCTTGCACTTTTCTTTTTTAACTAATCCTATTCTATCTTAAAACGATGGAGGGCAAAAGAAGAAGGGGACGGCAGAGAACGAGGTGGCTGGATGGAGTCACTGAAGCAGTCGGCGTGACCTTAAATGGACTCCGGGGGATGATAGAGGACAGGAAGGCCTGGAGGAACGTTGTCCATGGGGTCGCGATGGGTCGGACATGACTTCGCAATTAATAACGACAATTCTATCTTAAGTGGCTGTCATGGATTCATTGGAAGGCTGAATCCAGGCAAAAGAGAGAAAGACATAGAGAGATTCTTGCAGAGGTCTTCAACTCCCAGAATTCTCCAGCCAGCAGCTGGCTGGAGAATTCTGGGAGTTAAAGTCCACAAGTCTTAAAGCTGCCAAGTTTGGGGACCCTGATTTAAAGGATATGGACACCTCAGAGACATTGATCTGAAGAGAGGTTTTGGATTGGTGGACTCAGAATAACGAAGTTGGAAGGGACCTTGGAGATCTTCTAGTCCAACCTCCTGCTCAGGCAGGAAACCCTATACCATTTCAGACAAATCGTTGTCCAGTCTCTTCTTAAAAACCTCCAGTGATGGAGCACCCACAATTTCTGGAGGCAAGTCGTTCCAATGATCAGGAAGTTTCTCCTTAGTTCTAGGTTGTCCCTCTCCTTTAGTAGCTTCCATCCATGGTTTCTTGACCTGCTGATGGACCATTTGTTGTAAAAACAAACAAACAAACAAACAAGGGAATGGCATGAACTCAGAAAGGAGGGAGGAAGTGTGTAGTTTGAAGATCCCAGAAGAGGTCGAGGATATGTTCGATGAATTGGATGGAAAAAAAGTTCTGCGATGTGAAAAGAGTTACAACTCAACACGCTACAGTCCGTTCTAGAGATGGAAGAGGTGGGGGGAGTCATTCTGATCATTTCAGCAACCGCCGTCCATGAAATGACAGAAGAAACGCACCACCTGGAGAAACAGAATAAATGTCTCATTGTCGAAAATTTGTCTTCTCGAGTCAGCCGGTGGGATCGCAAAGACTCCATGAGACAAGCTGGGAAAGGAATATTTGTAGATGCACACCAACCCAAACTAAATGAAGGGGTGGTTGGCTCCCACAGCAGGAGATCTTCAAGATCCCATAACTGTTCTTCAAGATCCCTTAACCGCTCCAGAAGATGCAAGTCTTACATCAGGTGCAGGAGCTATAGCAAATCACAATATTCGTCGATCATCTGCTCCTGAAAAAATCAGAACTGTGCTTCCTTCAGTAGGTCAAAGTCTCCTGCTTCTGTGAATCACCAGAGATCATGTTCAAGGTCAAGATCTGTAGATAGCAGCCACTGAATTGTACTGGTTACACCTTGGAACTTTTGCTAATAGTTGTGATAAGATTGCGACTTTTGGGAAAGCGGGATTGAACCAGGAGAGGGAACCTGGTTAAATATGGACCATCAGAAAGTTACTCAACTAATCGGATTCTCTTTTTTGATATCTTTTTCTTGCTCACTTCTACTTCAACGTATCAAATGTAGAAAATATCAGATGTCTATTAAAGGCACATCAGTGACCTTCTAGTAACTAAGCCAGAAATTTGGAGAAGACTTTTAGGAAAACGTTTATCGTTTGATTGACATTCAGAAAAACAGATATTTCTTTCAGGAAAGAGAACATCAGACTTTGCAAAGAAATGTCTGATTTTTCCATGTTAGTTCTGTGCACTTTTAGATGTAACCCTAAATCAAACTTGACACAGGGAAAACCTCAGTGAAACAAAGCAGAGTTGAAAAATTTGGCATTACGTATTTTTAGGGGCAGGAGGCTGACTGTATATGAATAATGTGTAAGGCATTTGGAATAGAAGAAGAACATAGAACGTAGATTCCAAGGCCTGGAAGGAACCTTGGAGGTCTTCTAGTCCAACTTCCGGCTCAAGACTGGAAACTTTATATCACCCCAGTAAAAACAGTTGTCCAAACTTATTGTTGAAAACCTCCAGCAATTTGAATTCAAAACACTCCATTTTGTATCCAAAATGCTTTTGGGTTATTTAAAAAAAAATGTTTTTTTGAACACTTCTGAATCTCTTTTGAGGGCAACCAGGAATTGTTGATGTGTCCAATGGACACTCAGCTCTTTCTGGAATTGCTCATCCTTTCTTTTAAAAAATTCATCTCGAAATGCCCTTATTTCTGCTTCTATCACCACGCAAGCGACTTAAGTAGTTATTGTCAGCAACACAAAGCATGAAACCTAACCTCAAAACCAACGCAATTCAAATAGGTATCGATATTTTGAAGACAGGTAGAATCAGTCAACTGTAGAACACTCCGGTGAAAGAGATAATTTTGCTTTTTTTCCCCACTCTTAAACAAGGATGGGATTCTACCGGTTCTGGGCGAACCGGTAGCTCCGACGATCAGCTGGGAACCAACCGGTTTGCTCTGACTATCAGGTTGGTCCACCCGTCCCTGCGCTTTACTGACCTATATCTTTTCAGCTGATTCACGCGTCAGAACGGATCGCCGTGCCTCAGCTGTGTTACTCCCCAGCAGTAACGCAGAAGGTAAGTTTTCGTAAAACTGCGCGCACACACAGTGAAGTACACAATCATCGAACCAATTGTTAAACTGGCAGGATCCCACCACTGCTTTTAAATACGAAGAACGAGGGTCAAACAGAGGGGGAATTCTAAAGGATGAGAGCCAACACCCCATTATCCTGCAATCCTACAATCTTTGGGAGATAATTTTGGGGGTCACAGGGGTGGAAAACTCTGAAAAAGGACTCCAATCTTGCAAGGGGGATATCCAACCACAGATCTTTCCTCTCAGCCCCCAGAGAAACCTTCTATCTCTCTCTCTCTCTCTCTCTCTGACATTAGAGCTCTGATGTCATAAATGGCCAAAAAATAGATGCTTTCTAAATATGCCAAGAAAAAGGTCTAAAGCCATGGGAAACTGAACTTCTAGGACCAGAGACACTTCTCCAAAATTAGCTTCTAATTTAGGGTCAAAACCTGGATTCTGCAGAGGTTAATTCACTCCTACGGGAAAGCCAACATTTATTTTTTTTTAAAGTGAAATCCCGTTCTTCTTTTCTTTTTGCCCAACCCAAAAAAATAATAATAAGTGGCAAGGTCTAAATAGTTTGGAGACTTCCGACATTGGGAATCCTTAACGAATGAGGTAGGGTTGCTCATTGTATGCCAAGTCTTAAGGAAAACTTCCACCAGATTTCTGGCCAAGTAGAAAAAGGGGATGACTTTAGAGCAATAGAAAGGGAATTCATAAAACACTTAAAAACTTTGTTCAGGCTTTATACTGGAGTCTCTCTTCTGCCAACGTTGTTCAAATTACTTCTTCCTCCAGCCAAATATGACATATCCCAGGAGAAAAAGCTTCAAGTCCAGGTTTCTAAGTGCTAGGCTAAAGTTTCCTTCAGCATGGATGTCCTACCACTTTAAGTAAAAGCTTCTTGTTTCCTGATGCTACAGTAGTGGCCAAAATTATGAAAACCTTTTGGGAAAAGTGTATTTTCTAAAATTAGCTAATAACACCACTTTTTTTTTTTCAGTAGTACCATAAAATTATATTTCAATGGAAAGATAATTTAATCAAGAATGTAATGCAGTAACTTTTAGGAAGGATTTGCTATTAGAATAGCAGTTATTGTATAAAGAAAAGTGAGACAGGTAGAAAAAAAATGAGATCTACAAAAATGATCACCATAGAAAAAAACGAGATATAGAAAAATGATCACCATGTCAGTTAATGCTTAGTTGGGTAATCTTTAGCATGATTTTTTTTTTAAATTAGATTTATATGCCGCCCTTCTCCGGAGACTCAGGGCGGCTTACAATGCGTTAAGCAATAGCCTTCATCCTTTTGTATATTTTATACAAAGTCAGCTTATTGCCCCCACAAACTGGGTCCTCAATTTACCTACCTTAGAAAGGATGGAAGGCTGAGTCAACCTTGAGCCTGGCGAGATTCGATCTTACTTTAATTGCAGACGGCTGAATGTTAATAACAGGCTTTTAGTCTGTTGAGCTATCCAGGCTCAACAGACTAAATTACGGCCTTACAACGTCTTCCCATGGAGTGAACCAAGTCTTTTAGTTTTGTAGCAGTTATAATGTGAAACCAAGATTGAATGATGGCTTCTATTAACTGGGTTTTATTGCTTCTGACTAACAAGTTTATTTAGTCAGCTCCATGGATTTTCTATTGGGTTAAGGTCTGGGCTATTCTCAGGCCATTCCAGCAGTGGAATAGGATTATCTTGAGACTTCCCCCAAAAAAGTGGTGTTATTAGCCATCAAACCTCAAAAATACACTTTTCCCAAAAAGGTTTCCACAATTTTGGCCACTACTGTATGTTTTCATTTGGTTGCAATATGAGCCAGAATGAGGATCTGTGCTCACACGCATGGATAATATGCTACTCGGAGCTACTCAGGCAAGGATTTTCTGCAACTCTCCTATAGAATTTGATCCTGCAGAAATCCATGCATTCAAGTTGATATGGTTTTAGCGATGTCATCTTGGAACACGCTGATCAGGAACTGCTCACGTGGTAAGCAATCCTGATGTTTTTCTAACAGCTGTACAGAACTCAGTCTGCAAAGCTGCCAGATCTGGGATGCCAAACTCCATCTGACCACTAGGTGACAGCAAAGAAGACAAAAAAACCCTTTAAGTCTACTTCCCCCTATATTACATGAACCTCACTGCATCTTCCAGCTATGCCTATATCTGTGGCTTCTTCCAGCATGGTGACTTACCACTTTAAGTAGAAGCTTCTTGCTTCCTGGTTAATACATATAATCTCTTTTTAATGACCCCATAAATCTGAGAGTCTGGGCAACTGAACGGAGCTGACTGTTTACTGGCCAGATGCCCTTCCTGTCTCCAATGAGGAGTTTTTGTTCAGCAGATATATTCTCATTGTGCCCGGAGAGAGAAATATCTGCCTCCACCTAGGATTGAACTCACAGCCTCCTGATTGTGAGGCGAGAGCTCCACCTCTAGGCCACCGCACCATTCCTGGTTAATGCATATGCTACGCCTTTATTTATGAATTGACTTTGAAACACTCAACTTCCTGTTCCCATAAGGAGAATTAAGCTGTATTCTTTCCATCTTTGGAGAGAAAGAGGAGAAACCTACCATGAAATTATCCTTTGCAAAGACTAGGAATTAATTAAGGCATTTTTTAAAAAAAAATAATAATTAATAATAATAGATGTAGATATTGTAACTGTAAGCATTATTTACAGGAAGTAGTTAGTAGCAGTACCTGAAAAGACGTTTTGACAAAAAGTAATCATCCGAAGAGGCTACAAGCTACCCAAATACAGATGGAATTGGTGGAAAGTCTCCTTGGCGATGTTGCTCAGAGAAAGCGATTCTTTAAAAAAAAATTCTGCAAATTAAGGATGAGGACCAATATTTCGATTAAGGCAAACTCTATTGTTAAGCAAAAAATGAAGCAAGTGACTTGATCTGCAGTGCCGATTTTTAAGGAATTGCCCTCCCGTTCCCGATCAGCTGTTTATTTCTCATCGTGTGCGCTGCCCTGAGACAGATACACGCGAGACGGGCAGCTATATCAATTCAATAAATAAACTGTGGTCTCGCAGGGTGAGACCACAAATAAATAAACCCAATAAATAAATAAAAATAACCAATCTGCTCTTTAACAGAAGCAAGCTGGATTTGACTCCCTTAATGCTAAATAAGCTGAATTATCTTCAATGAGAACAGAAGCGGTGAGACAATGAGGATAGAAGCAATGAAATATAGCACATTTCTGACTAATTTTTGGCAAGCATGATGTTCACTAAGACAGAAGTCCCCAACTGCTGGGCCGTGGCCCATTGGGAACCGGTCCACCAAAGTGGCACACGAGTGTGCGAAGGTTCATTTGCACATGTGTAGGATTTATGTTCTGTGCTAGAACCCATTCCCCCTCTCTGCCGAAGTTACCGCCAGCAGTCCACAGAACCAAACGGGTTGGGGACTCCTGGACTAAGGTATGAAATGCCTGTCAGCCGTGAACTGTAGAGCTACCACACCTGGACTGCCAAATATCCATGAAACCACTAGACACACAAAAGATTTAAAGTTTTCTGTGTCGTTTGGTTACCATTAATCGTCATTCAGATTCTTGCTAGCCCATTCTAAGTTCTCTAGAAAAGAATCAAGTTGCAATCCGAATTATATTCATTCCATTCTATTAAGAGTATTTCTTTGGGATTGGGACACCTGCAAAAACTCCCTTTTTAAAAAGTAGAAAAATTAGGAGACCTCGCTTCATCATTCCTTCTTTAATCATCTCTTGAACTTAACAGCAATATATACAGCTTCACAATTCTTTTCCAGCTCTCTCTAAGTGGTTTACAGAGTCAGCCTCTTGCCCCCAACAATCTGAGTCCTCATTTTACCGACCTCAGAAGGATGGAAGGCTGAGTCAACCTTGAGCCTAGTGAGATTTGAACTGCCATCTCGGCCAGTCACCAGAAATAGCCTGCAGTACTGCACTCTCACCACTGAGCCACCACGGCTCATAACTTTAACTCGTAACTTTAATTCTAACTTTAATAACAAAGTTAGAAGAAGCTGAAGTGAGGAATGGGATAACTCGCCACAGCCAACTCGCCGCATCGGACAATTCAACAATTCAGTTTAAGTATTCAACATAATTAAAAGATGATTTTAATTTTTGTCATTCCCATTTTTGCATCTTTTCTTTAATGTGTCTGTTCCACCCTTTCTTCGATATTAATGTAACTCTTATCCCGCGGTGAGTTCGCCATGCCAAGTTGGCCGCAGTGAATTGTTTTAGATCCGCTAAAGTGAAAATGAGGAAATGAAGAAAATTCACTAGCGTGCTCAGCTAAAATCAGAAAATAAATGGAAGCGGACAAAGGAGGGGGGAAAAAATTAAAAACCTGCCATTCGTCTAGGATGAATACATTCTCAGAAATTCCTCAAAAATCTTTGGGTTCAACATCAGATGGAAGTCACTTGCCAGTGCAATGATATTTTATGGGGGTTCTCGTTACAAAGAATTGCGGTTTTTAGAAGAATTCCGCGATATCAAGAAAGCCACACATTCATTGGTTAGTTTTAAAAGTCCTTGATGAAAATATTCTCTTCTCTGTCTACAACATTCTGTACTCCAAGCTAATTCATTTACTCACTGGACTGATGGTTGAGTTCAGGCTAAATCAGTATTTTTATTTCAAACCCAAGGGTCACTCTATGTTCTAGGGATTTGTTTGGGTTTTCCAATTTTTTTCAATCAATTTTTTTTCCCCGATTTTGCTATTTGTGATGTAAAGTAGAAGGTAAGACACTGCATAATAATTGGGGATAATTTTGCTGGAAACAAGCAGTTATTATTATTATTATTATTTTAAACCCTGAAATAAATGCCTGTCAATCTGATTTCAGTTGGACCTGTAAATAGTAATTCAGGTGAATGTTTTCATTTGTAAAACCCATTTTCCCCCCCATTTGAGAAGGTAATTAAATGTACCCTCCTCCGCTTTTCAGCTTTTACATTGCACAGTCGATTCAGATATCTGTTTAACAATATATAACTTAAGATTGAATTGCATCACACCGCAATATTTGGTTTCTCACACAACAGGAAAAGAAAAAAAAAATCACTCAAAGACCTGTTCAATAAACTACACTCTACTGTCAAAAAAAAAAAGTGGGGGGGGGATTTAGGAAAAACAAAACCAAACCTTGAAAGGAATAGCAGCTTCGTCATCATGCAAAAAATTACCCTTGGAAACCAATGTTCAATATATTCACAAAAGACATTTGTATTCACAAACGTTGCGTCTTGAAAACTTTGGAGGACTTAGAAACCAGAAAGACAGTGCTCTAAGAAACAGGGATGTTCCATACAGACATTATTAACAGCTTGCACAACGAAGGACGGATTGTGGGATGAAGAGAGAAGTTTTCCTTTAAAAAACAAAAAAACCTACTCCATTTTGACATCGGTTGCTTCGAGCTCGCCTTTTTTTCAGAACTTTGCATCCAGTTCATGAAGTTATGGAAGCTGATTCGTTTTCGGAAAACAAAGATGATCTGTTTATAAGGCATTTTACATCGTGGTGAAAAGTCTTCGTGGTGTCCAATTCAACGCTTGAGGTTCTCCAGATCTTTGACATCGAGCCCACCACTGCTTCCTAAATAAAAATGTTTTAGCTTTCTTCTTTTCCATTTTTTTTAAAAAAGTCCTTTTTATTTTAAAAACGGTTGCCACCTTCCGACCATCATTTTAATTTTCCCCTACAACAACCCCCCCGAATATTTTAAATTCCTGGGGTTCGGAAACATTTTCAGGTGTGCTAATGCCGTTGCATTGATGGGCTTGAAGTTGGCAGTGGGAGCGATGGTTATGGAAGGAGGAAGAGAAGTCGTGACGAAGTCTCTGTGTTTCTAAATCACAGCATTGGTTTATGGTTGATTCGACACCGGCGAACCGGTGTGAAATGAAGTTGAGTTTGTATTCAAAGAAAGTTGAAAGCAGGCATATAAATAATCAGTATTCTAAACCAGAAGGCGAAGGAAATGGCAAATGTTGTTGTTGTATTTTTTTCCCCTTTCCTTTACAAATCGGGCATTCCAATGTTTAAGGAGTGCAACCCACTCAAAACCGAGTTCGAACAAACAAACAGAAAACGGGGTGATCTTTTAAAGGGGAGCCCTTTTTTTTTCAACACGGAGTCTTCAAAAGCACACACACAAAAGAAGACTTTACCCCCAACCCTGAAACTCCACAGTAAAAGCGCATACAGAATTCGGTTCTGAATGGCCTGGATGATGAAGCATTCACACACACGTGTTAACAGATCTGACACACCAACATGCAGCCACGGTGGGTGCCTTCGAGCGCCTTTCCCCCCGAGAAGATTTTTTTTTTTTCGAGTCACTGGCGTCGCCATTGAATCTGCAGCCGGAGCAGATGGGCCCCCCTTTTTTTCCTTGAATGAAAATGGTGGGCTAACGTTTTGGCAGGATCTCGGTTGGTTTAGATTAAGTTTGGGGTGTCTCACGGTCATAACTGGCAGAGTCTGATGCCAGATAACATCCAGAGCAGGATAAACTGGATTCCTACCATAGACCAGAGTGATGGACTCAATCCAGAGACTCCACCACACTCGGCTGAATCATCCTGTAGGTGAGAGAGAGAGAGAGAAAGAGATTCATTTGAATTAGCTGAAACATCACTAGGCAGATGTTGACTTCTTTATGCAATAATCTTCTCACTGGGAACCCTTTTGTGCAATTTAGTCTCGCCGAGTGGGCCCATGTAACCATCAGGCTTCTGAACAGTCCCTAAATTCCCTAGAATTCCTGATGTTAGAGGAGCAAGTTACCCAATGCAGAACTTTCTTACCTGATGTACTCCTTTAGTGGTGACTTCCCAAATTTGCCTGTCATACCAGAAAGTCTCCATCCAGTTTCTAATGACATTATTATGGACCATAGCGTGCCGGATCCCACCCCCCATCCTCCACTGTCTCTCTACTTTGTCCAAACTCATGTTCATTGTGTCGATGACCCTATCTAACCATTTCAATGCCCTGGATAGAAGGGAGTGAATTGCCAATGATCTTTTCTGCTGTCCTCACCACTCTCTGCACCACCTTCCTGCCGGAAGCAGGAATGCTTCCAAACCAGACAGTAATGCAATATGACAGGATGCTCTTGATCATCCCTCTATAGAAAGTGGAAAGGACTTTTCTCATGCGACACAGAAAATACAACAATCCTGTGCCCGTTTCATCAGCGTCTCACTGTTGAGCGACCAAAATCCTTTTCACATAGGCTGAAGTCTGCTCCCTTACTTGGCGATTATGAATTATCACAGTTACATAAGCATCATCAACAAACAAAGATGTTTTGTAACAATTTAGGATTTCCACTAAAAATCACCCCGGTTTAATTCGTACTGTTTGCTTTCGTTGAATAAGCAATTGTAAAAATCAAATTCATTGAATCGCACAATTCACTTAGACTGGGTGATTCACTTAATAATTATGGCAAACATGGTCATAAAATCAGGCACAATTCACTTAATGACTGCCTGGCTTAGTGATAGAAGTACCCTTTCTATTTGTGGTCGTAAATCAATAACGCAGTATATTGGCACAACGAAATTTGCCCATTATTGCGGCTGTAAACTATTGTACCCTAAACCAGTTGAATTTTCTTGATAGACCTCTAGGGCAGCCCCATTAAATACTGTAGCCCAGAGGCTTCCAAACTTGGCAACTTTAAGACTTGTGGACTTCAACTCCCAGAATTTTTCAGCCAGCCATGTTGTAGCCCGTTAAATCTATCCGTTCTTGGCCTCAATTTTTTAAAAAAATGAATATTTCAACCTTTTTCAAGTGACAGCCTTATAATAATATGACGACCAGCAATATATTTATATATAGATAGCTCTTGTTATTCTTTGGAGTTTCATTGAAGTGCAAAATAACAGATTGTGAAATTATGAAAAATAAGAACTTGAGGTTATGGAAATTGGGGAGTCAAGTTGTGCATCCTATGGCTATTCTGTTTTTCTGATATATGCACCCTCTATTTTCCTCTTATAAAATGGATGAAATTCCTATTTATCAACCACAGATACCTGAAACTTTGGGTGAGACCACAAATAATAGGTTCCTGCTTCTATTTGCACACAAGGGAAACAACAATACAGTTCTTTCAGACGCGATATAATATAAAAGTTATTATCACAAGTCTGCGCTGATTAAAATGCGACCTCAGATATGGTTATGTGTGAGCGGGAAGTTAGTTTAGTTTAGTTTAGTTTATTTGATTTGTATACCGCCCTACTCCCGAAGGACTCAGGGCGGTGAACAGCCAAGCAATAAAATACATAAATACACAAAATTTAAAAACCAGATAAAATCAAATTAAATCATTTTGGCCCGGACAGATTAAAACACCCCAATAATTTAAAAACAGATTAAAATTTACATATTAAAAGAGAGAGGAGATTAGTCTTTTTCTTCCTTGTATTAAAATAACTTGGTCTCATTTTAAAATAACTCGGTCACAAAGTATTTTAGCAGCCTCCTAAACTGAAATTACTAATTTTGATTATTGGCCAAAATTACTTGGTTATTATTCGTTTTGGTTATCAGCCTTAAATAATACAGAAGGAAAGTAGGTGTCCAACTTTGTAAGCTAACATAAGAAAGGAAGTTACTTTTCATTAGCTACGGAATCTGGGGACGATTCAAAAACAAAATTCAAAATGGCAGCTGCAAAGGTGTGATGACAACCCCACTCCCTTTCAATGTGCGTGCAGTGTGTATGTGTAATGCTCAGCTATCTGGTTTGGCACAGCAACCCAACAAGACAGACACAGACTTCAGAGGATAGTTAGAACTGCAGAAAAAATAATTACTACCAACCTGCCTTCCATGGAGGACCTGTATACTGCACGAGTCAAAAAGAGGGCTGTGAAAATATCTACAGACCCCTCGCATCCTGGACATCAACTGTTTCAACTCCTACCCTCAAAACGACGCTATAGAGCACTGAACACCAGAACAACTAGACACAAGAACAGTTTTTTTCCCGAACGCCATCACTCTGCTAAACAAATAATTCCCTCAACACTGTCAAACTATTTACTAAGTCTGTATTACTATTATTCTTCTCATCCTTCCTATTACCTATCTCCTTTTCTACTCATGACTATAACTTTGTTGCTTGCATCTTTACGATTTATATTGTTTATTTAGTCTCCTAGTATGACTTATGTTGATTGCTCATTTAGTATCCGATGACTATCACTAAGTGATGTATCTTATGATTCATGATGAATGTATTTACGATGGCTATGATCATGATTTATCACTTATATCTTTTATGTACACTGAGAGATTATGCACCGAAGACAAATTCCTTCTGTGTCCAATCACACTTGGCCAATAAAGACTTTACTCTATTCTATTCTACTCTACTCTACTCTACTCTACTCTACTCTACTCTACTCTACTCTACTCTACCCTACCCTACCCTACCCTACCCTACCCTACCCTATCCTATCCTATCCTATCCTAAACAGGTGGTGTTGACAACACAATATTGTGGCTGTCATCTTAACTGTTTTGATTTTTTTCAAGAACACCCTTTCTGTAAATTAGATGCAGAAGTGTTGATATGATAGGCAAGGAAAGGCAAGGGTTTTGTCACGCAAAAGGAATAAGGAATTGCTCACACCCACAAACACACACACAGAGTGAGTAATTGTCTAACCACCGCATGCTCTTTGTCTATATTGGAAAAATGTCGTGTCGGTTTTTACAAATAAATAGCATGCATAAAGTCACCTTATTGGTATTCATGTCGCATGTAGAACAGTGCCTTGAAACGTAATATAAATGACTCAGAGAAAAGGGAGCTAAAGAGAGATTTATTTTCAGAAAGCTCCGAATAAAATCCTTTAAGCATTCAGAAGTTTGGAAATGAGGTATTTTTTTAGAATACTCAATGAGCCATTAATCATATTTTCAGAGAAACATGGATAGTGGGGTTATCTTTACTCTCTTTTGCCATGGTTGGTCTATTTGTATTCACTTTGTGTTCTTTGTATTCTGTGGGGTTTTTTTCCCCCAGTTCTTTCTCTTCTCTTTTGCTGTCTGTTGTGGTCCGCCAGCAGCCTGCAGAATTGGTAGCGGAGTTGGACAGTGAGGAGGCTGGGGAGGAACAGGGGCCAGTCCTGGAGTCTGGGGAGGGCCCAGATCAGGGCTCTGTGTCAGAGGCAGAGATGGGGCCAGGGCCATCTGGGAGTCATGCGTGGACTCCAGAGCCTCCAGAGGCTGACAGGAGAGAGGCAGAGGAACAGGAGGAGCCTGTTCCTAGTGCACACATGTGCAGAGCTGCCAGAAGGCAAGAACATTTAAAACAAAAGGGACAACTAAGGAGTAAGGCCTGGAGATGATTGGCCCCTTTTCATAAGGCTTAAAAGAGGAGCATAGAAACGTGAGACCTTTGCAGGAAAGCAACGTTGTTAACTCTGTTCCCAGTCGGCATCTTTGTTTGATTCTGGACCCCATGTGACTTTGCCAAGTAAGGCCTTTAGCAGCATGTCAAAGGAGATAAAGGTGGGTGATTATCCCGAAGGACTAATTGGGACTCAGCTGTGAATGAACAGAATTCCCAGCTGTTGCAATAAATATGTTTTTGGGACTACTTGTGTGTTTTAATGACTCCGGAAGCCATTCCTAGATCACAACACTGTCTCCAGGTACTGCCCCATCCACTATCCAGATATTTTTGTCTTCTTCTAATCAACTATTTCACATAGTGTAATGGGATGTGAAGCACAGGGAGTATTTATCGACTAAGTATAATAAGCGAGGTGAAATGGTTACGTTCAGCCAGCATCCAAATGAACGGGGGGAAAACCCCCAAAATGGTTATGTTCAGCCAGCATACAAATGAACAGGGGGAAAAAAACCGAAAAAACAAAACCAGATCAATTCCGAAGGAAGATATTCCTCTTGATTGTGGAATACTCACTTGGAATACATGCAAAGTAACTAAAGCCAGCTAGCTATAAGTCAACATATTTATGTTCTATGAAGATAAACCAATGCCAGAAATGGCTTAGAGGAACATGATGTCATTACAAATGAATATCAGATATTTAAAATATATCTGAAGATAATTAAATGCATTTTTTCCTTAATATAGGCATGCTTCTAACTTTATTAGAAGTTCTTAGAGACAGATGACTTCCTCTAGAGATATTGTAAGACAATATGGAGAGATATCTTCTATAAATGTCCTGGTCAATGATATGATTCTCCAGAACTGCCGGAAAGTGAAAATTTCATTACAGGCAATCCTTGACTTATGACAGTTTGTTTAGTGACCATTCAAAGTAACGACAGCACTGAAAAATGTGACTTATGACCGTTTTTCACTCTTACGACCTTCCCAGCATCCCCATGATCATGTGATCAAAATTCAGATGCTTGGCAACTATCCTGTCCTGTCCTGTCCTGTCCTGTCCTGTGCTGCGTTGCTCCCGGTTCTGTCCGGTTCTATAGAACCGGTAGTAAAACTGGTGGGAGACTCCGCCCAGCTGCCCCGACATCATCAAGGGGCTTCTGCATATACTTCAAGTATACATCAGGTATACTTCACACTTAAATTGCAAGAAATAATTATTTATTTCATTCTATTCTATCTTGATGTGCATTTATGACTTTACAGAACGACACTTCTGAAAAGAGAAACGGTCCTGTTGTGCTTCCTTTTTTTTTCCTTAAACACTTTATTAAAGTTTTATTACATTAAAAACATAAAAAAATTATTTCACTCAACAACAGCTAATTGTGGTGTTTTTCGTGTGACGATAATTCGTGCATTATTTACAGAAATTAAATTGTGCGTATTTACATTCTTATTTTATCTATTACTTATACTTAATAACTATCTATCTTCAATCTATCTCCGTTCTGTCCAGTTATACCACTGTTCCCACACATTGTAAAATAACGATGCCTCTTTATCTTTTAGACTCAGCGTTAATTTGTCCATTTCTGCGCAATTCATGACCTTTTGTATGACCAGTTTCTCTGTGGGTGTACATGGCTGTTTTCAACATTGAGCAGTCCTGTTGTGCTTTCAACAACCTTAAATGGTGGTAAATATTTCAAAATTCAGGTTTTCCATCAACATTCCCCACCAGCCACCCCTACAGATTAATCCTTTGAACCTGCAAGTCACGGAAGACAAATTTAGTCTCTCACCTTTGAGAATCTATCTGCATCGAAGTGATACGAGAAAATCACCTCCTTGTATTCATCTGCACATTGTGTATTTATTTATTATTTATTTATTTATTTATTTATTTATTTATTTATTTATTTATTTAAATTTGATTTATATGCCGCCCTTCTCCGGAGACTCAGGGTGGCTTACAATGCATTAAGCAATAGCCTTCATACTTTTGTATATTTATACAAAGTCAGCTTATTGCCCCCACAAACTGGGTCCTCATTTAACATACCTTAGAAAGGATGGAAGGCTGAGTCAACCTTGAGCCCGGTGAGATTCGAACCTGCAGTAATTGCAGGCAGCTGTATTAATAACAGGGTGCTTTAAACCACTGTACTACCAAGGCTCTTATCTCTTATGTTTGTTCTCTTATGTTTTACTTTACTCTTATGTTTTACTTTCCTCAGATGCCCTGAGTCTTTGGAGAGGGGAGGCATATAAATTGAATTAATTAAATTAAATTAAATTTATTCAAGAAATGCCACTGATTCCAATGTTTGTATAGTATTAGCAGACAGCACTTCTAAAAACCATACAGCTATTGTTTTTGTGAATATTAAGCGAGCCAAGTTATTTTCAGACTGATCATGTTCTTTTAGATTGCTGATTTGTTGCTGTTATGGTTTTACAGGGGATTTTATATTCCACAGTATTAGCTCTCTACAAACTCACCCATTGTCTAAGAATATTGCCGATTTGAGCTGTGCAAAGTTTTGACTGAAGAACCGTTCACTGAAATCATCCTTTAGAGTGATGTTCAAACCACAAATTCAAACTGACTCGACACAATTCTTTGAATCGAAATGCAAATTCTAATTAAATTGACTCGAATCCTTAAATTAGATCTTGGCTGATCCACATACCCATATTGTCTGCATAAATTCAGGGACTATAGCATATGGATGCATAATAGGAATGAGAAGGGGAGCCAGATCAGAAGTTCTATCTTGTCAAATGCTTTCTTAATTGACAACCAGAAGTCCACAGTTAGGCCAGGAGATTTTTGTTCTTCAGAAAATGACTAAAAACTGGATTAGGAATGATAACTGTGTAAAGTCTATGTCCCTTCCTTGAATTGTGGTCCATCCCTTCCATGTCAAAATTAAAGATCTGCAAAAACAATGAAATGAAAATAGAAATTCTAGTTTGGTGATCCCAATAGACAGAGAGAGAGAGAGAGAGAGAGAGAGAGGGAGAGGGAGAGGGAGAGGGAGAGGGAGAGGGAGAGGGAGAGGGAGAGAGAGAGAGAGAGTGGAAGGACTGAACGTTGGAAGAACAAGTGAATTGATGACCCCCCCAAAAAAATATGAAGTAACCAAAGATTGTTTCAGAAAAGAAGGAAGGAAGAAGGAGAGATGGAAGGGAAGGAAGTGAAGGAAAGAAAAGGGAGGGGAGGAGAGGGGAGGGGAGGGGAGGAAAGGAAAATGTAGGAAGGGAAGGGGAAGGAAAGGGAAGGGAAAGAAAGGAAAGGAAAGGAAAGGAAAGGAAAGGAAAGGAAAGGAAAGGAAAGGAAAGGAAAGAAGGAAAGGAAGAGAGGACACTGATAAGGGAGGGAGGCGGAAGGAAGAGGAGAGGAAGGGAAGGGAAGAGAAGGGAAGGGGAAAGGGGAATGGAAAGGAAAGGAAGGGAAGGGGAAGGAAGGGAAGGAATATGTAGGAAGGAAAGGAAAGGAAAGGAAGTGAAAAACAGAAAAGGAAGGGAAGGGATGAGAGGAGAATAGAGGAGAGGAGAGCAGAGAAAAGGAAAATGTAGGAAGGAGAAGCAAAGGGAAGGGAAGGGAAGAGAAGGGAAGAACAAAAAAGGAAGGGATGGGATGAGAGGAGAAGAGAGGAAAGGAAAGGAAAATGTAGGAAGGGAACAGAAGGAAGTGAAGAACAAAAAAGGAAGGGATGAGAGGAAAGGAAAGGAAAATGTAGGAAGGGAAGGGGAAGGGAAGGGAAGGAAAGGAAAGGATCTTAAACAGCTCCTAACCTCTTCCTGAGAGAAACCAAGTTCTGAAGAAGCCTAACATCCATCAGCCCTCCCTTTCATAATGTCATCGGTTATATGCATTCTTAGTTCCCTTTGTGTCCTTGCAAAAAACAACAACAACAACAACAACAACAACTTTGGGTCGAGGGAAATGAAACAAAACACAAAATTAGAGAAAGGAACTGACCATCCACACCACATGAAAACTTGCAGAAAAATGAAGACAGAGGTGGGCGTCATGGCAGTGGCGAAGCTCCTCGTGCATAGAGGCTGATCCTATTAGTAACGGGGCAAAGTCGCAAACAGAGGAAAAGGAAAGGAAACACAGAAAGAAACACACAGAAGATGAAATTTCATGCAAAGTTGGCTGGCCGATAGAAGAGATAATGTGAAAAGCAAAAAAAAAAAAAAAAAAAGCAAAAGATTTTACAGAGAGAAACTGGAAAGGAAACTTAACCCAAGATATCAAAACGCTACCGTTACGTCACTAACATAGAGAAGAGCACATCAAGCTAAATAAGCAAGAGTCCTTTGTACGTTCACACACAAATATCCAGTTTTGTCGATCGTGGAGAACATCAAATGTTTCGGCGAGTCCTTCACCTTTGTTCCCAGGAAGTTCTCGTGTGTCAACATTTTCACGGCTCAAACACCTGTCTCTGATGTTCTCACACATACGTGTTTGTTGCAACCTAAACTGAATGTATGACAGGGATCTTGGACTGTAAAATTTTTGGCTTGGGGGGAAAACTCTCCTGGAATCATAGGATCATAGACGTCTAGGACTGAAGGGACCTTGGCGGTCTTCTGGTTGGGCAGAAAGTGTTGAAGATGGAGACTTCGTTGCATTTTGAAGCAAATATTGAATCCCAAATGAAGATAGAGAACTTTGACTTCACAAGTACGGTGTGTGCCATTTTTTTTAAAGAAAGAAAAAATTGCTTAAAAAAATTATTTAAATCATGAGTTCTCATGAATGTCATGCTCTGTATAAATACTGATCTGAATTTCTACAGAGGAATCCCTTGTTGAACAGAGGACAGTGAAGATAATCTTTGTGTTACAATATGTGGTATTTTAACACACACATATATATTCCAGGGGTGAAATCCAATTTTTTTCCCTACCGGCTCTGTGGGCGTGGCTTGGTGCGTGTGGCAGGGGAAGGATATTGCAAAATCTCCATTCCCACCCAACTCCAGGGGAAGGATATTGCAAAATCTCCATTCCCTCCCACTCTGGGACCAGCCAGAGGTGGTATTTGCCAGTTCTCTGAACTACTCAAAATTTCCACTACCTGTTCACCAGAACCTGTCAGAACCTGCTGAATTTCACCCCTGATATACTCTATGGAGGACTCCCCTGTTGAACTCAGGAAAGTCAAGATAATCTTTGTGTTCTGGTATGCGATGTTTTAACACACACACACACATATTTGTGTATGTATAGTCCCTTTTGTTGTTAGCTATCTAGCTTGGATCTAACTTTTTCTGTCAAAGTTAAATATTTGTCCCGAAATTGCTTTGCTGGATTCCAGCAATTGTCAGGACGCCAATTTTTATTTTAAAAAATACCGTGGGCACTTCATAACGTGAGCAAAATTAAGCACCCTGTTTCCCCGAAAATAAGACCTCCCCTGATAATAAGCCCAATTGGGCTTTTGAGTACATGCGCTAAAATAAGCCCCCCTGAAAATAAGCCCTCCCCGAAAATATTTAAACGCATGCACAGTCGGTCCCCACCATTTCCTCTGGTTAGGGTTAGGGAGACAGAGCTGGAAATCAGGTAAGATGGCAAGAGGAGCCCCGTCTTGCTCCACACGCCCCAAAATAATAAGACCTCCCCGAAAATAAGGCCAAGCACTTATTTTGGGGTTCAAAAAATATAAGACAGGGTCTTATTTTTGGGGAAACATGGGTAATTACTTTGTTTCCCTGAAAATACAACCTACTCAGAACGTAAGCCCTAGCTTGATTTTTACATGTCTGCCCAATATAAGCACTACAAAAAAAAATATATAAGACAGGGTCTTATTTTCGGGGAAACACGGGTAAATACTTTGTTTCCCCGAAAATACAACCTACTCAGAAAGTAAGCCCTAGCTTGATTTTTACATGTCTGCCCAATATAAGCACTACAAAAAAAATATATAAGACAGGGTCTTATTTTCAGGGAAACACAGGTAATTACTTTGTTTCCCCGAAAATACAACCGACTCAGAAAGTAAGCCCTAGCTTGATTTTTACATGTCTGCCCAATATAAGCACTACAAAAAATATATATAAGACAGGGTCTTATTTTCGGGGAAACATGGGTAATTACTTTGTTTCCCTGAAAATACAACCTACTCAGAAAGTAAGCCCTAGCTTGATTTTTGCATGTCTGCCCAATAAAAGCCCTACAAAATATATATAAATATATAAGACAGGGTTTTATTTTTGGGGAAACACAGTATATCTGCATCATCAGGATCACGTACCATCCTTTTACAAGGGATCCTCTTCGAAACAAAGAGGCACAGAATATCCTTCAGATTCACAATGAGCCCACAAATAAAGAGATATTTGGAATGGGGGGGAAATGTATTAAGCAGAAAGTGAGTCAGAAAGGAGCGGAAAAATACAACAACAACCCACAATATCGAAAAGGTCAGTTTTCAAGGTTGTCAAAGACACCGTGGAAGATTGCCATGGCTGTGTAGAGAAATCCAGCACAGACTGTCTTATATTTTTCATTTTATTTTTTTTATTTTAAAAAAAAGATAGGAATTGTGTGTGAAAGCACCATCGCTGAAAGGCAAGGCAGCTCAGAAAAAAGCAGCCGTCGTCAGTTTTAAGGTTAATTGTGAGAACATTTGCATTAGAAGGGCTCTGATCTGGAACGGGAGCAGTATGTGTAATGAGAGAGAGAGAGAGAGTGAAGTCAATTAAAGATGGAAACTATTCTCAGGAACGGAGAAATAGGGAAAAAAAGAAAGATCTTACATCTAAATGAAGAGAAGACTTACTTTAGCGTCGTCAAAGCAAGCATCTGGCCCTTTCCTGTATCTGGGATGCTGAACCATTTCACAAGGGTTCGGTCCTTCATCTGCCCATCGGTTAAGGAACACAACACAATTCTCTCACAATTCCCAGTCTCTCTCTCTCTCACACACACACACACATAACTGTGGTTTAAGATACAGGTAAAGGTTCCCCTCGCACATATGTGCTAGTCGCTCCCGACTCTAGGGGGCAGTGCTCATCTCCATTTCAAAGCTGAAGAGCCAGCGCTGTCCGAAGACATCTCCGTGGTCATTTGGCCAGCATGACTCAACGCCAAAGGCGCACGGAACGCTGTTCCCTTCCCACCAAAGGTGGTCCCTATTTTTCTACTGGCATTTTTTAACGTGCTTTCGAACTGCTAGGTTGGCAGAAGCTGGGACAAGTCACGGGAGCTCACCCCGTTATGTGGCACTAGGGATTCGAACCGCTGAACTGCCGACCTTTCGATTGACAAGCTCAGCGTCTTAGCCACTGAGCCACCGCATCCCTTGGGAAACACTGAACTGTGGTTTAGTGGGTTTATTAACATTCCCCCAATTCCCTTCACCCCAAACCCAAGATTGTCCCGAGCAGACCAATGCTAATCTACCGAGCAATGGCCAGTGAGTCCACCAGGCACTTGAAAGTTTCCTGATGAAATTAAACCCATCAGACAAAATTAAATCCACAACACAAGAGGCAAGAAAAAGCCAGAGTTCACAAGGCACGGGGTCAATCCAAAGCAAGGAAAGAATCACAACGATCAGAAAACACGCTGCTAGGAAATGAACATTGTTCCCAGCACCGCTTCAATCAATCAATCAGAATAGAGCTGGAAGGGACCTTGGAGGTTTTATAGTCCAGCCCCTCTTTGCTCAAGTAGGAGACCCTATACCCGTGATGGCGGATCTATGGCATGTGTGCCACAGGTGGCACGCGGAGCCATATCTGTGGGCACATGAGCATTGCCCTAGCTTAGCTCTGGCGCACGCAGCTGAGTTTTGGGCCTTCTGGGCCCACCGGAAGTCAGGAAATGGGCTGTTTCTGGCTTTTGGAGAGCCTCGGGGGGGGGAGGACGCCTTTTTCACCCTCCCCAGGCTCTTAGAAAGGCTCTGGAGCCTGGGAAGGGCAAAAACAGGCTTTGCAGTCCCAGTGAAAATCAGGAAACGGGTCATTTCCAGCCTCCAGAGGGCCTCTGGGTGGGTGGGTAAGGCCGTTTTCGCCCTTCCCAGGCTCCTAGAAAGCTTCTGGAGCCTGGGGAGGGCAAAAAAATGGGCCTACCAGGCCCATCGTGTGCCAAAAGCGGGGGAAACACGGGGGGTTGGGTGTGCATGCACGGGGCGCATTGAATTATGGGTGTGGGCACATGCAAACCCCCCCCATGCTCCCCACGCTTTTGGCACGCGACTGCAAAAAGGGTAGCCATCACTGCCCTATACCATTTCGGACAAAGGGCTGTCCAGTCTCTTCTTAAAAACCTCCAGTGATGAAACACCTACAACTTCTGAAGGCAACTTCTGTTCCACTGGTTGTTTTGTCCTCATTGTTAGGAAATTTCTCCTTGGTTCTAGGTTGCTTGTCTCCTTGATTTGTTCCCTTCCATTGTTTCTTTGTCCTGCCTTCAGGTGCTTTTGTGCCTAAGACAGGACTAGAACTCCCCATCTCCTAGTAATTGGCCCAAAGTCACCCAACTGTCCTTTGTGCCTAGGCAGGACTAGAATTCACAGTCTCCTAATTTCTAGCCTGGTGCCTTCACCACTAGACCAAACTGCTTTTTTTAAAAAAAATAAATAACAATGGTATTGTTCTAAAGCTGGGAGCCTGGATAGCTCAGCAGACTAATGCATTGTAATTTAACTCCAGCTGTCTGCAATTAGTAAGTTCGAATCTCGCCAGGCTCAAGATTGACTCAGCCTTCCATCCTTTCTAAGATAGGTAAATTGAGGACCCAGTTTGTGGGGGCAATAAGCTGACTTTGTATAAAATATACAAAAGTATGAAGGCTATTGCTTAACGCATTGTAAGCCGCCCTGAGTCTCTGGAGAAGGGCGGCATATAAATCAAATTTAAAAAAAAAAAAGCTATGTTTATGTTTTACCCTGGAGAGGGTCTATCTCTGTCTACTTGCTAAAGGTGAATACTGACTTAATGGAACACAATCAACCAGTCAATGGAAATGAACATCTTAAGACCGTACAGAAAGGAAGCTGGTATGGAATAACATCACATCACGTTGCCCAAAAATGGAAGAGTAAAGAAATCCCCTTGGAAGAAGAAGAAGAAGTGCTAATCAAAATCCTCAATTGTGCAGAAATGGACCGACTTACCTTGGATAAGTTCAAGGATAAAACTGAATCAGCGTACTACGAAATCTGGACTAAATTTTATGACCGGTTGGACAGGAGGAGGAATGCCAAGATGAAGGTGTAATGAATGTCTAGAAATGGACACGTCAACGTATGTTAAATCTGTATGTGTGAGATATGATTATATTCAGTATAGATGTAGCTGTTTAGAAGGAATTAATTTATATACTTGACGTGCAAGAAGTAACGTACATTTGTACAAAGATAAAGACGTATGTCATGTATTTGCTTAAATTTGACGATAATGGTGAAAACCAGAGAGGTTAAACCATGCCTATTGTTTTTTTAACTTGAATTACTAATAAAAAACTTTTTAAAAAAAAAAAAAGAATCACATCACATCACACCAACACCCAGACACAAAACAACTACTGGTCTGGGTTATAGTTTTGAAACATATTCTCCAGATGTTTCCAATGTTCTTTTGTAAGCAAAATAGAAATCCAGTCTCAAGTCAAGCGGAAAAGGATACCAGGTTTCTCT
Organism: Pantherophis guttatus; assembly: GCF_059756535.1. NCBI lineage: Eukaryota > Metazoa > Chordata > Lepidosauria > Squamata > Colubridae > Pantherophis > Pantherophis guttatus. The sequence goes on from NC_142069.1 coordinate 89,868,318, forward strand.
GCTTGCATCAGGGGCCTCGTGTCACAATGATGACACAACTCTTTACTGTCACTCATGATGAAAACCAAATTGGTGTTGGAAATCTTCTCTGCGTGAAAAAGCCTGAGAAGAAAAAAAAGCCAAACGACACCCAACAGTTAAAGGCTGAGATCCAGGGAATTTCAGTATTAGAAAATGAACAACAGTCGTTGCAAATATTGTCTGAAATAGTCTCCGGAGAAGGGCGGAGACGATCCCAGCTGAGTTGCCTGATCAGCAGAGGCTTTTTTTTCTTTTAAAAACATTTTTTCTACAACCTCTTCAGCCAAAGAGGTTGTAAAAAAAAATGCTTTTAAAAGCCTCTGATGATCCCAGCTGAGTTGCCTGATCGGCAGAGGCTTTTAAAAGAAAAAAAAAAACCTCTGCCAATCAGGCAACTCAGCTGGGATCGTCAGAGCCTTTTGAAAGCATTTTTTCGCCGAAGAGGTTGTAGAAAAAATGGTTTTAAAAGTAAAAAAAAAAAAATTGGCCACACCCACCCAGTCACATTACCCCCACCATCACCAAGCCACGCCCACAGAACCGGTAGTAACAAATTTTAGTTTTAGTTTAGTTTAGTTTATTTGATTTGTATACCGCCCTACTCCCGAAGGACTCAGGGTGGTGAACAGCCAACAATAAAATACATAAATACACAAAATTTAAAAACCCGATAAAATCAAATTAAATTATTTGGCCCAGACAAATTAAAATACCCCAATAATTTAAAAACAGATTAAAATTTACGTATTTAAAAAGGGAAGAGATTAGATTTCACCCCTGGCTTGGCCTTATTGGCATGTGCTCAATAGCCCGATTGGGCTATTTTATTATCAGGGGATGTCTTATTTTGGGGGAAACAAGGTATTATGAAGGTGGGGGGGGAAATGCATTAAGAGTTTCAAAATGACACCTACCTAGAACAGTTGATACAGTCCAGAATGCCATTGAAGGATTTATCGTCAGACCCAAAGAAATATTGCGTTTGTACCGTGATACAACTCTGCTTGGATGGGAAGCCGCTGAAATCATCTTCTTCCACTTCCGCTGTGGAACAAAAAACATGGTCACCTCTGTGTGACGTTGCCGATGGATACAACTTTTCTCTCCCGTTTTCTTCACTTACCTGCCCCAAGGAAACGTGGGAAGGTCAGCCCCCAGACCAGCTGCTGCAAAATAGACCTAGGTCAACAAATAACAACACAGAGATAGAACAACCACATCAGTATCCATTATAGCGACCCCAGCAATGAAGAATTCTTACATTTTCCTCTGTTGCTAATTCCATGTTTTGTACACAGGTAGCCCTCGACTTACGGCCGGTCACTTAGTGGCCATTCAGAGTTAGGATGGAACCCTCAAAAGATACTTTTAGTCTTGTTCTGAAGTTCTGGTGGCCACCGTTTCCCCCCTCCCATAATCACACCTCTGGATTTTGGCTCTGCAACCCAACAAGACAGACACCGACTTCAGGGGATAATTAGAACTGCAGAAAAAACAATGGCTACCAACCTGCCTTCCACTGAGGATATGTATACTGCACGAGTCAAAAAGAGGGCTGGGAAAATATCTACAGACCCCTCACATCCTGGACATAAACTGTTTCAACTCCTACCCTCAAAACAACGCTATAGAACACTGCACACCAGAACAACTAGACACAAGGACAGTTTTTTCCCGAACGCCATCACTCTGCTAAACAACTAATTCCCTCAACACTGTCAAACTATTCACTAAGTCTGAACTACTGTTAATCTTCTCATCGTTCCTATTACCTATCCCACTTATTATCTATCTCTTCCCACTTATGACTATAACCATGTTGCTTGTATCTTTACAATTTATATTGTTTTTATTGTTTCCTAGTACGATTTGATTGCTTATTAGTAACCCATGACTATCACTAAATGTGATTCTTGATGACAAAAAAACATCATAAATTTCAGTCCTGTCACTGTAGGATGTTACAAAACAGCTGTAAATATAGGACGGTTCCCGAGTGGCCAAAATAGAATTCTTTATTGGCCAAGTGTGATTGGACACACAAGGAATTTGTCTTTGGTGCATACGCTCTCAGTGTACATAAAAGAAAAGATACGTTTGTCAAGAATCGTAAGGTACAACACTTAATGATAGTCATAGAATAGAATAGAATAGAATAGAATAGAATTCTTTATTGGCCAAGTGTGATTGGACACACAAGGAATTTGTCTTTGGTGCATACGCTCTCAGTGTACATAAAAGAAAAGATACGTTTGTCAAGAATCGTAAGGTACAACACTTAATGATAGTCATAGAATAGAATAGAATAGAATAGAATAGAATAGAATGGAATGGAATGGAATGGAATGGAATGGAATGGAATGGAATGGAATGGAATGGAATGGAATAGAATAGAATAGAATAGAATAGAATAGAATAGAATAGAATAGAATAGAATAGAATAGAATTCTTTATTGGCCAAGTGTGATTGGACACACAAGGAATTTGTCTTTGGTGCATACGCTCTCAGTGTACATAAAAGAAAAGATACGTTTGTCAAGAATCGTAAGGTACAACACTTAATGATAGTCATAGAATAGAATAGAATAGAATAGAATAGAATAGAATAGAATAGAATAGAATAGAATAGAACAGAACAGAACAGAACAGAACAGAACAGAACAGAATAGAATTCTTTATTGGCCAAGTGTGATTGGACACACAAGGAATTTGTCTTTGGTTGCATAAACTCTCAGTGTACATAAAAGAAAAGATACAGCTTCCCTTCAGAAGCTGTGAGTGCTTCATCACTGGAGGTCTTTAAGAAAAGACTGGACAATTGTCTGAAATGGAATAGGGTGTCCTGTTTGAGCAAGGGGTTGGACTAGAATAGCAGCCCCCAATCTTTTTGGGCACCAAGGACTGGTTGAACGGAGAGTGTTTTTTTCATGGACCGGAGATGTCATGCCATAGCCCGGTCCATAAACCAGGGTTTGGGTACCCCTGGACTAAAAGACCTCCAAAGTCCCTTCCGACTCTATTTTATATCCTATCCTTACAGAATTTGATCAAGACATTCATACGTTTCAAATGTGTAATGATCCTGTCTGTAAATTCCAACTTACCAGGCAGCTGCAGATGCCCACCATCCAAGATGTAAAATATCTGCTATGGTAGGCTAGAAAAAGAGGAAACAAAGAGCAGAATTTTAGAAGCATCTCTGAAAACACCAACGGGTTCTCTCCATCCAACCTCCAGATGTGGATTGACTGATTTATTTATTTTATGGAATTTCACTGTCACCTCTGGTTTTCTGGGAGGCTAAGTTTTATTAGTTTTTTTTTTTTAACATGCTGATATTGTTAATGCTAATAATATCTTTACTGTACCTCTTAATACCCAAACAATTATCTAAACAGGTTATCAATCATCCAAGACATGGTTGTCCCCAAAGGTGCTTTTTCCAAAAGACAACTTTTGATATATGGTATAGGTTCTTCTGCTTGAACAGGGGGTTGGACTAGAAGACCTCAAAGATCCCTTCCAACTCTCTTCTCTTCTCTTCTCTTCTCTTCTCTTCTCTTCTCTTCTCTTCTCTTCTCTTCTCTTCTCTTCCCTTCCCTTCCCTTCCCTTCCCTTCTCTTCCCTTCCCTTCCCTTCCCTTCCCTTCCCTTCCCTTCCCTTCCACTCCAATCCACTCCACTCCACTCTACTCTACTGTATTCTATTCTATTCTATTCTATTCTATTCTGTTCTGTTCTGTTCTGTTCTGTTCTGTTCTGTTCTGTTCTGTTCTATTCTATTCTATTCTATTCTATTCTATTCTATTCTATTCTATTCTACTCTACTCTACTCTACTCTACTCTACTCTACTCTATTCCTTCCAACTCTGTTATTCTATTCTATTCCATTCCATTCCATTCCATTCTACTGGACTTTCTTGAAATTTTCTTTGAAAACGTTTCACTCCACATCCAAGAAGCTTCTTCGGTTCATTTCAAAGTCCAATTGCCTTTTGGAAAAAGCAGCTTTGGGATACCCAAACATTATACAACTGTTGACTCTTAGTGACCACATAGATTTTTCTCCATGACATTCTAACCCTAACCTATGCCTGATCCTCATTGCTACTGTAACTGTACTGTAAGTGAGGCCATCATCCATCTTGCTCCTGATTGTCTTTCTCTTTTCTCCCACCTTTCCCATCATTTGAGCCTTCTCCAGAGAGCTGGGTCTTCATATCATGTCCGAAGTAGCATAATGTAAGCCTGGTCATCTACGCCTCAAGTGAGAAATCTGGGTTAATTTGTTTCATAGTCCATCAGCTTGTTTCCTTGGTTGTCCATGGTATCTTCAATAGTCTTCTCCAACACCAAAGTTCAAAGGCCTCAATACTCTTCTTATTTTATCTTCTTTGAAGTCGAACTTTCACATCCATGAAGTAACACAAGTCTTGTCCCAAAGATGCTTTTTTCAAAGGCAACGGGAGTTTGTTTTTTTCTTAAAGACCTTTCACTTCTCATCCAAGAAGCTTCTTCAGATGTTTCATTTCTTGAAGACCTTTCTCTTCTCATCCAAGGAGCTTCTTCAGATGTTTCACTTCTTGAAGACCTTTCTCTTCTCATCCAAGAAGCTTCTTCAGATGTTTCACTTCTTGAAGACCTTTCTCTTCTCATCCAAGAAGCTTCTTCTCAGAAGAGAAGAGAAACATTTTCAAGGAAAAAACAAAGTCTAGTTGCCTTTGAAAAAAGTATCTTTGGGACAACCATAACCTGGATGACTGAGAATTTCTGTAGACATCTAATGCAAGGCTTACACAGTTCTGATCTTTATAAGTGTAGACGTATCTTGGCATCTCAATATCATTTCCAAAGCCTTTATAGCTGTTTTAGTGTGTGATATACTGTATTTCTTGACTGTTGATGGTTTATCATTAAAAGCAGAAACTATTCACCATTGCAATATCTTCTTCATCATCATTTCTAAGGCTGGGTGTTCTACTTGCTGCCAATCTTTTAATCTCTTTTTAATACCTTGTAGACGTCACTTACTAGCACTAGCGCTTAGATTTATATACCACTTCACAGTGCTTTACAGCCCTCTCTAAGCGGTTTACAGAGTCAGTACATTGCCTCCAACAATCTGGGTCCTCATTTCACCAACCTCGGAAGGATGGAAGGCTGAGTCACCTTGAGCCAGTTAGGATCGAACCGCAGGCAGTGGCAGAATGCAATCTTGCATTCTAACCACTGCGCCACCATGGCTCCTTACACCCTTTCTATGCCCTTCTCAATATGTATTTTCTTTCTTATTTTCCTCAGTTTTTCATCATTTTAGATTTGACACCGGCATTAGTTAGCGATCGTAACAAAGCCAAAGCGATATGAATCAAAAATGAATCAAAGCGATAGGAATCAAATTACTGTTGCTAACTGAGGCATTGGTAAAGAATTTTTTCGGAAAGGTGCAATGCCTACTGACCACATTGACGGAGCGAAGTCCTGCTCCTTGTTTCGGTTCATCTTCTGGATCGCACACCGACTGATAGTCGTAAGACTTGTTGAAGGCGTACAAGGACATATTAATGAGATTTCGCATGAGGCCTGGGTCAATCTCCCCAAAGAATTTTCCGATCTAAGGCACAAAGAAAGGTCAGTCTTCAAACAGAGATCAAGTAACTCCTGGATCAGGGGTGAAATGCTACCGGTTCACTCCGGTTTCAGGCGAACCAGTAGTGATAAAAACTACCAGTTCAAGCAAACCGGTAGTTAAAAAAAGCTACCGCTTCCTCCGAACTGGTATTTCCGATGATCAGCTGTGCCGCATGGTTTGGCTTTGCTAGAAAGCAGGAAATCCTGCTTTCTAGCTAAGCTAAATCACGCGGCACAGCTGATCCCCCCCCACTTGCTGTCTGTTCTACTTACCTTGCCAAGCCTCCTTTTGGGACATACTGTGCATGTATGCACGTAGCATGAACTTAGCGTGCAGCACGCATGCACGGCCAGCAAACCGGTAGCAAACCGGTTCAGATTTCACCACTGTCCTGGATGTATTTCCTAAAAAAATACTGCTTAATTAATAAGGTATTCTGCATAGAGCTTAATTCAATCACGTACCTCTGGGACATAGTTATCTTGATTTGTCATCAAAAGAAAACCCCCATCGTCAAGAATGACACAGTCAATGTGCTAGAAGAAAAAAGAATATAACAAAATATAATAAAACAATTATTGAAATTTACCTTCCCGTCGAATGCAGGTCGCCCTCGACTTACAACGACAACCGAGCCCAAAATGTTGCTAATTCGTTCAGTAAATTTTGCCCCCATTTTACGACCGTTCTTGCCACTTGTGGGTAAGTGAATCACTGCAGCTCTTAAGTTAGTAACATGGCTGGTTAAGTGAATCTGGCTTCCCCGTTGTCTTTGCTCGTTGGAAGGTCGCAAGAGGTAATCACATGACACCCCCCCCCAGGACACAGCAACCGTCATAAGTGTGAGTGGGTTGCCAAAGGATCTGAATTGTGATCACGTGATCCTGGGGATATTTGCAACGGTTGTGTGAAAAGCGGCCGTGAGTCCCTTTTTTCAGTTGTCGTCGTTACTTTGAACAGTCACTAAATGAAGTGTTGTAAGTTGAGGACTACCTGCATAAACAGAAAAATAATAATGCAGGATCTTATTCACAGGTTAGATAATCATGTCCTTTGGAGTATAAAACACTGCCAGTTATACCCTGTTTCTCCAAAAATTCTACCTACCCTGAAAGTAAGTCTTAGCTTGATTTTTACACGTGAGCCCAATATAAGCCCTACCCCCCCAAAAAAATAAGCCCTAATTAAGATCCCACTTACTCCAGAGTGCATGGGTAAAAATTAAGCTAAGGTGGGGATGTGGGGGTGGAGCTGCCCTACTACTTACCTTTGGACAGTTGTAGCCAGGCCTTGCACATCCCGACACCAGAGATCTGAATGGTAGTTAAAAAGGCAAAGGTTCCCCTCGCACATATGTGCTAGTCGTTCCCGACTCTAGGGGGCAGTGCTCATCTCCGTTTCAAAGCCGAAGAGCCAGCGCTGTCCGAAGACGTCTCCGTGGTCATGTGGCCGGCATGACTCAACGCCAAAGGCGCATGGAACGCTGTTCCCTTCCCACAAAAGGTGGTGCCTATTTTTCTACTTGCATTGTTTTTTAACGTGCTTTCGAACTGCTAGGTTGGCAGAAGCTGAGACAAGTAACGGGAGCTCACCCCGTTACGCGGCACTAGGGATTTGAACCGCTGAACTGAATAAATGATAGTTAGAGACTATTAATAATAATTTTAATCCCAAATGAAGGCGAATATACGTGTCCCAGAATAATATTGCGGGATCCAATCTGGGTCAGTCACCGGAACCAAAGGTTTGGTCTTCTGAGCTTCGGGACTCGTCCCAGAGCCCATCCTGAGGAAACTTCTCTCTATTGCAATACATGCTTTGGACTATTCTGTGTGTGGTGCTTAAATGGTGCCTATTGTGTATGGCTTTTTAGATGTTAGTTGGAGTGTTGATTAAGGTATTAATGACTTAATACCCAGCTATCAACACACCCCAATCAACATCTAAAAACTTACACACAAAAGGCCATATAAATACCAGACACACACACACACACACACACACACACACTGTGTGATGACCCAGGGCACACCACAGAGGTAACACAGGCATCTGGCAGCTCAAACCGCCCTTTTATTGCTCCAAATTTCCCCAAACGGCCCCTTTATTGCTCCCATGTTTCTGGCAAGTCCCAGAGCGAAGTGATGACACACACACACCTCAAGCAGCCTCTAGAAGAAAATAGTCCAGCCCAACTGCTGTGAGCACCATGGCTGCAAAGCAAGAAATCCAGAAAGAATGCAAGGAATCCAGGAAAGTTCAAACACTCAATACTCCAGGAATTCAGCATTTGTTCTTGACAAACCTCCCCACAGCTTCTCCTTAATTCTCAGTCCTCAAGTGTGCTTTGTGAAGAGGGGCTTGGTGCTCAAGTCTGTGCTGTTCTCGCCTTCTCTCCACTCTCCGTGCTCGAGGATCAGAAGGGAGTGGTCCTTGTGCATCGCTTGAGCCCTGTCTCTCATGTTCACTGCTTAGCCTCCCCTGGTCATCCTGCTTCCCCTTCCTCCCTGCCTACAAGCCATCCCAATCCTGAAAGGCCCTGGCCCGACTCAGCGTGCCCCTCCCCATTTTCCTCCGAAACCAACAAAGCCGCCCCCTCTATTTCCATCTGCTCCAGTTCTGGTTTGACTTTCTCTGCAGATTCAGGCTCTGATGGGGGCATGACACACTGCTAAGACAGAAATTCTCTGAGGAAGGACTCCAGCACGAGTCCGAAAGCTCGGAAGACGAAACCTCCGGTCCCAATGACCGACCCAGATTGGATCCTGCAATAATATTAATGCTTAACGCTGACATGGCTGCTTCGAGAGTCCAAAACTACATGACATACTGGTCCCGTTATCAACCTTTAAAACAGATGAGATGTTAACGACAAGTTTATTTGGCTGAAAGAAATCATCTATTGCATCTCTTACCGGACTGTTCTTTTCACATCCGCAAAGCTCACTTCCACTTTTACACTGAAAAAAAATGTAAGAAACAGCGCATTCATAAAACCACTCCTCTTTCGAAAACAACAGACACAATATGCACGGCATTACCCAAGTTAGTTAGTTTGTTTGTTTGTTTGTTTATTGATTGATTGATTGATTGATTGATTGCGATTTATATGTCGCCTTTCTCCCTAGGGACTCAAGGCGGCTTACAAAATGACAACTTCAATACAAATCACAATACAATACAAAATTAAAATCAGTAACCCAATTAAAAACAATTTAAAATTATACCAGTGTACCCCCAAACAGATCAGTTTAATTGGCGGAAGAGCCACGTGTTCAGCTCGCGACGGAAGGAAAGAAGGTCGGGGGCTGTCCTGAGCTCGGTGGGCAATCCATTCCAGAGGGTCGGGGCTCCCACAGAGAACGCTCTCCTCCTGGGGGCCATCAGCCGACATTGTTTGGCCGACGGCACCCTGAGGAGGCCGACTCTGTGAGAGCGCACAGGACGATGGGAGAACGGCTGGAGATGGTCCTGCAAGTACCCCGGGCCTAAGCCATGGGAGATAGTTTCCCAAGATTAAGCAGATGTTGGGCCAAGAAACCCATAAATTCTTATTTTTACCGCTCTTTTGGCGGAGGCCCGAAGGTCTAGAACAGTGATGGTTAACCTTTTTGCTGTTGCGTGCCAAAAGCAGGGGGAGCAGCAGGGAGTGCGGGGGATTGCGCGTGGGTGCCCACACCAGGGGTGGGTTCTAAATTTTTTTACTACCGGTTCTGTGGGCGTGGTTTATTTTGTGGGTGTGGCTTGGAGGTCATGTGACTAGGTGGGCGTGGGTAGTTGGTCAGAGTCATTTCTGGAAGGTCCTCGCACTTACGACCAGTCCTCGCACTTACGACCCAATGTCGAGCGTCAAGAAGCACTCGACACCATGCACAAGACCGCTGACCCATGGACGTTCATCCTACCTGCTAGGAGGAGGGATGAGACGGGCTGCACGGGTGTTGGTGACGGGGACGGGCTGGCGACTAGGCGTTATAATGCACGGGTGTTTATCGGGGCTCGCGGAGGTGTAACACATGTTACGAAGAAAAGAAGCGTAATTGGATCAAGACGGAATGAATGACGACATTGCTGTGCGCGCGTGACGAGCGGCGGGAAGTTGAAAACCGCCGAGCAGCTGTTTGCCATGAGAGAAATCCCTATAAAAAGAACTCTGTGTGGGGCGTGGGGTAGCTGCGTCTTTGAATTGCATTTGCAGTCCGACTTCCGTACGAGCTGTTTGTCACAATAAACCAAGTTGTATCGACTCTCCGAGAGCGTTGCTTGTGTTTTCGTGAGCACAGACTGGGGGGAAGCCGAGAGGAAGACGCAGCTCCCCTTTCCTTTGTTTGGTTTCATTCCTGCTGTGAGTCCGGTTACGGAGCCTCGATACGATGGCCGAAGGCGTAACCGAGGATGTGCTGTCCATGGAGGCGTTGCAAGACGAGGAGGCACCGGGGGACGCTGCCGTTCCCGACGCACCCGAAATGGAGGAACAGCTGGTGGTGCGGCCGAAACGCCGGGAGCAGCCGAAAAGCAGCGGAGCCGCGGAGTCGCGGCCAGAGACGGGGCGTGAGGAACGGGGGTCGAAAGAGCAGGGAGCGACTGAGACGCGTCCACAAGCACCACCTTATGTAGGCTCCCAGTTCCTGGGTTGGAGGGAACGGCAGTGGGTTGAGGAAAAGGAGGGGGAGTGGAGTTACTCCACTGGCCCAGGGGCGTCCACTATGGACGTTTTGCGTGATAGATTTGGGGAGGCCAGTTTCCGCGACGCGTCATCTTGGCAGCCATGGGCCCCCACAGTGGACTCGTCTGGTTCTTGGTCCAGTGGGTCGGCGGGAGGTAGCTCAGGCAGCAGATTCCGTCTCGCCAGCCCGAAGCTAAAGCCTGAGCGGCGGGAACAGCGCACACAGCGGGTCAGCGGAGAACGTCAGAGCACGAGCGCCGCTCCAACAGGAAGCGGGGATAGTGTGCACGGCCCCCCAGGGACTGTGGCGCAACCCCGGAGAGAGAGGGGGGTGAACCATGGTAGAGGCGACCAGCAGACCCAGCCAGGTCTGGGGCTTAGACCGCCACAGCCACCCCAACTAGATCCTGTGCCAATATGGGGCCATGGGCCATGGGCCCCTCGCCAGACACCCTGGGGCTTACCTCCCATACAAGCGGCTTTCGATGGCACTGCAGGAAAGGTAGCGCTCTTTCTCAGCCAAGTGATAAGCCATATGGACCTATATGGTAGGCTTTATCCTTCGCAGTGGTCAATGGTGGTTGCGGTGACGGCAGTGTTAACAGGCGACGCTGCTGATTGGGTCGCTGACCTGCACAGCGAACATGCCCATGAGTTAACAGATTTAGGGCTTTTCCTGGAAGCATTGCGGCACCGGTTCGAGGACGAAACTCGAACGCAGGTTCTTGAAGGGGAATTAGTAAACCTTAGACAACGGGGCCGTCCAGCAAAGGACTACGTCAATGAATTCCGTAACTTGGCCGGAAAGCTCCGCTCTTGGCCAGAACGCCTTCTGATTCATCAATTTCAGGCGGGGCTTGATAGAGACATTAGACAGGCCTGTGTCTACCGGGGTCTAGGGCCCTGCCTCTCTGAGTGGTACAAGGCGGCTGTTAGTCTAGATGTCGGGTTGCGGGAATTCAAGCCCCGTAACGTAAACCTAAATCTACGACGGGGATCCATGAGTCGGTCTAGTGACAGGAACGTTGCTCGAACAGCCCCGTTTTTTGGATCCGCAAGCGGTGAGGTAGCTAGACGACCGTTCCGTTGCTTCAGATGCAATCAGGAGGGGCATCGAGCAGCAGAATGTCCAGTGCCGCCACCTCGGATGTCTACCCCACGTCCGCCACCGGCTACCATACCGCAGGACCGGCCTGCACGGACGCCAGAACGATCCAGAGCAGTTACGCAGACATCTTTGGTAGAGGCAACCCCTCGTTCCATCGCGGGTGGTCCACCGGGAACAGCCCGTGTGCCCGAGACTCCAGAGGAGACTGACACGGAGGAGGATATACACGATCCCATGGTGAGTGATCCCATTCGACCGTTCCTGATTCCAGTAACCCTTAGGCACCCTGCAACCAACCGAGAGTGCGATCAAGACGCATTGATAGATTCCGGTTGCACCCGCTGCCTTATCCGCCGGTCCATAGCAGAGGCTTTAGGCCTCCGAATACTGACGTTACGCGATCCCATTAAATTCGAACAGGTGGATGGTACTACTCTGGGGGGGGTACCCGCCACTAGCGTAACAGAACCTGTAGTGTTAACGATAGGGGCCCATCAAGAACGCATCCGGTTCATTGTAATAACACAGATGATAGAACCAATCATCCTAGGTCTTGCCTGGTTAGATAAGTGGCAGCCCCACATCTGGTGGGAGGGGGGTTTCCGTAAAGTAAGGCTCCCAATAACAGAGGAACCTTGTGTTGCACTCCAGCATGAGGCAACGCCCCAACAGAAGTACCCTTCCGTGTATGCCGACCTTGCTCGAGTGTTTAGCGAGAACGAATGTGACGTATTGCCACCACACCGAGATACCGACTGTGGTATCGAAATCATCCCTGGAGCTCGCCTACCGAAACCCCGAATGTACTCGATGACCCCAAAAGAGTTAGAAGAATTACGCACATATATAGACAAAAACCTGGCGAGAGGTTTTATCCGACCTAGCAGGTCACACTTAGCAGCACCGGTGCTGTTCCGAGAAAAGAAGGACGGCGGGCTACGATTATGTGTTGACTACCGGGGACTAAATGCTGTCTGTGTAGAGCCGCTGTATCCACTTCCGCTGATACCCGATTTACTGACGACCTTGGGCACCGGAAAAATCTTCACGAAACTAGACCTACGTGAAGCGTATTATCGGGTGAGGATACGGTCGGGGGACGAATGGAAAACCACATTCAACAGTCCCCTCGGTAGTTACCATTTCTTAGTAATGCCGTTTGGTCTGCAAGGTGCACCAGCTGTTTTCATGCAGCTCATAAACGGAGTGTTGCACGAACACTTATATCGAGGGGTATTAGTGTACCTGGATGATATACTTATTTATTCAAACACGATGGAAGAGCACGTTCAGCTCGTTCGACAGGTACTGACCAAATTACTGGAGGCACACCTCTTTGTTAAACTCTCGAAATGCGAATTCCACCGGAGAGAAATAGATTACCTTGGGTTTCGGATTAGTGATACGGGAATTCAGATGGATCCGAGAAAAGTAGAAGCAGTGATGGAATGGCAGGCCCCGCGAACACGTAAGCAATTACAGAGCTTTCTCGGGTTTGCGAATTTTTACCGACAGTTCATCCCATCGTTCGCGAAGATAGCGTTGCCTTTAACTGAGCTCTTAAAAACGAAAGGTAAAGTGGCGCCCGGAGTGAAACCCAGACCGGGACACGTGCTGCAGTGGTCGTCCACGTGTCAACAAGCATTCGAGGATCTCAAACGTCTTTTTGCTAGAGAGCCCGTACTCAAACATCCAGACACTTCACAACCATTCATTGTGCAGGCAGACGCGAGTGACGTGGCCGTGGGAGCTGTCCTACTACAAAAAGATCCAAACGGTGTTCTACGGCCCTGCGCATACACCTCGCGTAAATTCACGGCAACAGAGAGGAATTGGGCCATATGGGAGAAGGAGGCATACGCTGTAAAGCGGGCCTTGCAGACATGGCGACATCTACTGGAAGGTAGTACAAAGCCTTTTGAGGTCTGGACGGACCACAAGAATCTGGAAGCCCTACAAACCCCTCGAAAATTGTCCCCAAAACAAATCAGATGGGCACAATATTTTCAGCGCTTCCGATTCTCTCTCGTCTACAAACCAGCAGGTAAAATGTTTTTGGCTGATGCCTTGTCACGAATGCCTCAATACAGAAGCAGAAGGGATGAAGTTTTACAGGCTGTGATTCCACCCATGAAAGCGTATACACTGGGAACTCGCCAACCCATTGACTGGGTTTCGACACTGCAAAAGGAACTGCAAACGGATAAGTGGGTACAAGACAACCACTCTTCTGTCACCCACCGAAACGGCTTGGTATGGTGGGGGGATAGGTTATATATCCCCGTTTCCTTGAGGCATCAAGTGTTGGCTCACTGCCATGATAACAAAACCGCAGGACATTTTGGGTTCTTAAAAACGTTGCATCTAAGCCGAAAACAATTCTGGTGGCCCAAAATGAGGAAAGACATTGACCGCTACGTCCGCGGGTGTCACATATGTGCTGTATCTAAACCACGTCCTGGAAAACCATTAGGGCTACTACAGACAGTGGCAGAACCAAGCAGGCCGTGGGATGAAATCGCCATGGATTTCATCGTAGAGCTCCCTAACAGTAGGGGATATACCGTTATCTGGACTGTAGTCGATCTTTTTTCAAAGCAGGCACATTTCATCCCTTGTAAAGGCTTACCATCCGCAAAACGACTAGTCCGGATGTTTCTCCAACATATTTATCGCTTACACGGAGCACCCAAACGAATTATTTCAGATAGAGGGGTGCAATTTACTGCCAGGTTCTGGAAAGGTTTCCTTAATGATATTGGAACAACACAAGGCCTAAGTTCAGCATATCACCCCAGCACGAATGGAGCAGCCGAGCGTGTGAATGCCATGGTGGAACGGTACCTCCGTTCCTACGTATCATACCAACAGAGGGACTGGGTGGACTATCTCCTGTTTGCTGAGACAGCATATAACAATTCGGTGCATAGGAGCACCGGGTGTACTCCTTTCCACGTTGTTATGGGACGGGATTTCCCAGCTATTCCTGACCTGGACGTCACCACTCCACCATCAATGACTCCCCAGGAGTGGGCGACTAACATACGGAAGACATGGCCTCAAATAAAGCAAGCACTGACTAAAGCAGCTGAGGAATATAAAGAGCAAGCCGACAAAAAACGAACCACATGTCCTCCTTTTCAGGTTGGGGATTTAGTTTATGTGTCCACTAAATACATACGGATGCGGCTACCCAGTCGAAAATTAGGTCCTAAATATATAGGCCCTTTCCCCATCGTAAGAATCATTAACCCGGTAACCTTTATGTTAAAACTACCCTCTCTGCTTGGGAAAATACATCCTGTTTTCCATTCGAGTCTATTGAAACCAGCAACCGTACCCACTACGTCAACACAAACACCCCCAGGCCCAGTAACAGGGGCTCACTATGAAATTAAAGATATTCTCGACACGAAAACGCGGAGAGGCCATCTATACTATTTAGTTCGATGGAAAGGTTATCCTGATACCGAGGCATCATGGGTTCACAAAAAAGATGTAAATGCCCCACGGTTGGTGGGGAAGTTTCATAAGGAAAACCCCCACAAACCAAAACCGTTATAAAAACACTAACCACTATTTGTGTTTTGTTCTCTTTTAGGCGGACACCTGGTAGGGGGAGCCGCCTGTCGAGCGTCAAGAAGCACTCGACACCATGCACAAGACCGCTGACCCATGGACGTTCATCCTACCTGCTAGGAGGAGGGATGAGACGGGCTGCACGGGTGTTGGTGACGGGGACGGGCTGGCGACTAGGCGTTATAATGCACGGGTGTTTATCGGGGCTCGCGGAGGTGTAACACATGTTACGAAGAAAAGAAGCGTAATTGGATCAAGACGGAATGAATGACGACATTGCTGTGCGCGCGTGACGAGCGGCGGGAAGTTGAAAACCGCCGAGCAGCTGTTTGCCATGAGAGAAATCCCTATAAAAAGAACTCTGTGTGGGGCGTGGGGTAGCTGCGTCTTTGAATTGCATTTGCAGTCCGACTTCCGTACGAGCTGTTTGTCACAATAAACCAAGTTGTATCGACTCTCCGAGAGCGTTGCTTGTGTTTTCGTGAGCACAGACTGGGGGGAAGCCGAGACCCAACTCATTTGTTTGCTTTTAACACTGATCAGCTGTAGGACGGCCCTTTGAAGCCCCGCGGCAAGAGTTTAAACAGTTTTTTTCCCTCTAGTCATCAGCTGGGACTCTGGAGGCAGCAATAGATTGGGGGTGGGACCAAATAAAAGGTAAGAATAATGTGGGGGGGTGGGGGGATGGGAGGGCGGGGGGGAGAACCGGTTCGGTGATGTCATAACGTCACCACTACCGGCTCGGCCGAACCGGACCGAACCAGGAGGAACCCACCACTGGCCCACACCCATAATTCAATGTGTCCTGCCCCCAATGCATGT
The DNA here is from genome assembly GCF_059756535.1 of Pantherophis guttatus. Taxonomy (NCBI): domain Eukaryota; kingdom Metazoa; phylum Chordata; class Lepidosauria; order Squamata; family Colubridae; genus Pantherophis; species Pantherophis guttatus. The sequence continues at coordinate 89,884,145 of NC_142069.1, forward strand.
GTGTGCAACCCCCCCTGTGCTCCCCCCACTTTTGGTATGTGATGGCACGGTGGGATGGGTAGGACCATGTTTTGCCTTCCCCAAGCTCTAGAGGCTTTCTTGGAGCCTGGGGAGGGCGAAAACAGCTTTCCCCATGCCCCCGGAGGCCCTCTGCCGGCCGGAAATGGCCCATTTCCTGACTTCCGGTGGGAATGGAAGGCCCATTTTTCACCCTCCCCAGGCTCCAGATGCTTTCTAAGAGCCTGTGGAGGGTGAAAATGGCCTTTACCACCCCCCTGGAAGGTCTCCAGAGGCTGGAAACGGCCCATTTCCCAACTTACAGTGGGACCAGAAGAGCCAAAAATCAGCTGGCCAGCATGCACATGCCCGCTGGAGCTGAGCTAAGGCAATGCTCATGTGCCCACAGGTGGCACACGTGCCATAGGTTCACCATCACGGGTCTAGGAGAAGAACCAGATCTTCAAGCTTTATGGAACGTCAACATGGTGGAAGCCATACAGGTTTTGGTTCAGCATTCCTAATGTTTTATACAAGCAGAGCTGCTAAGATTGCAAGAAGCAGCTCTGGAAAAACTGGAAGTGAAGCCTACGCAACTCACCTGGTCTTTCGTGGTGATTGTAGTGAAATTTGTCATCCAGCTGTTCAGATTGATTTTGACTCCAACAACTGACAAGAAATACAGGTAGCATGAGAAAAATGAATGTATCAACATGGCAAAATGATACGCAGGTAGTCCTCGACTTACGATGGTTTGTTTAGTGGCCGTTCAAAGTTACAACGGCACTGAAAAATGGGACTTAGGTCCATTTTTCACACTTACGACCATTGCAGCATCCCCAGGGTCAAATGATCAAAATTCAGATGCTTGGCAACCAGTTCATATTTATGACGGTTGCAGAGTCCTGGGATCACTTGATCCTCTTTTGTGATCTTCTGATGAGCAAAGTCAATGGGGGAGCAAGATTCACTTAGCAACCAGATTACTAATTTATCAACTGCAGTGATTCGTTTAACAACCATGGCAAGAAAAATCATAAAATGGGGCAAACCCACTTCATAAATGTCTCATGTAATAACAGACATTTTGGGCTCAATTGTGGTCATAAATTGAGGACTACTCCTCTCTCTCTCTCTCTCTCTCTCATCTATCTATCTATCTTTCTATCTATCTATCTATCTATCTATCTATCTATCTATCTATCTATCTATCTATCTATCTGACTACCTATCTATATCTACTGGTATATCTATGTTCCTATATATCATCTAAATATCTATCTATCTATCTATCTATCTATCTATCTATCTATCTACCCACCTATCATCTATCTATCATCTATCTATCCTATCTATCATCTACCTACCTACCTACCTATCTATCTATCTATCTATCTATCTACCCACCTATCATCTATCTATCATCTATCTATCCTATCTATCATCTACCTACCTACCTACCTACCTATCATCTATCTTTCTATCTATCTATCTATCTATCTATCTATCTATCTATCTATATCTATCCTACCTACCTACCTACCTGACTATCTACCTACCTACCTATCATCTATCTATCTATCTATCTATCTATCTATCTATCTATCTATATCTATCTATCCTACCTACCTACCTACCTACCTGACTATCTATCTATCTATCTATCTATCTATCTATCTATCTATCTATCATCTATCTATCATCTATCTATCCTATCTATCCTATCTATCATCTACCTACCTACCTACCTACCTACCTACCTACCTACCTACCTACCTATCTATCTATCTTCTGGACATGCTTTTTCTTTTCTTATACCATTATGGGAATTTCTTGGCCTCCAGAATTCAAAGCTCATCCCCCTTAGATGATTCTGAATGCTGCCTTTGTTTTACGGACATTGAAATTTCTATGTTCAATAATGAGTTATATCTTATAATTCGTTATTGACTGTTATAACGAGATATAACAGTCCCCTTCTTTCTTACCTGCTGGTTTTAGAAGTTTTCCGTTCACGGTGATCTTCACAGCTTTGCTGACCATGATCCCATCTTCATAGATGCTTCCTGAGGATTCAGAAAAAGAAAATAAGAGTTGACTTGCCATTATGACATGTCTCTTGATAAAAGTCTCTTGCTATTGATAAATAGCACCGACAGCACTTAGGTGAGACTGGCCCATTAGGAATCAATCATTCATCCCCCTTATTTTGAATTTCAAGACAAGTCTTTTTTTCATGTTTTCTCCTGTTCAGATTAACTCCCAAAAGACACCATTCCACCCACATCTGTATTCGAACCCTAAACAAAAAGGAACATGTTACTGAATAGTTTAGTAGGATTTAGGTGGGCTCTGTAATAATGATTGTTATTTGGACATTACAGTATTGGTAAATTTGTAGGAAATATTACTTTACAGCCTTTATGTATCCTTTTTTCTTTCTTTCAGATTTATCTAAAATTGCACTTTTGTGTATCAATTTCTAAGTTGTGCACATGCTATCCAGAATAGGTACTGCAACAGATCGGTGTTAAACTATAAACAATTACAGAATTGAAGGTTACTATTAAATTTTCTGCTTGTAATATAAACCATTCTCCGCTTAGCTGTGATGGCATAGTGGATTGGAATGCAGTATTGCAGGCTAATTCTGCCCATGGTCAAGAGTTCAATCCTGACTGGCTCAAGGTTGACTCAGCCTTCTGTCCTTCCAAGGTCGGTAAAATGAGGACCCAGAGTGTTGGGGGCAAGATGCTGACTCTGTAAACCGCTTAGAGAGGGCGGGAAAGCACTGTAAAGCGGTATATAAGTCTAAGGGCTATTGCTATTTTGTTTATCATTTCATTTAAAAAGAATCTTGCTGGCTTTGCAAAGTCCAACCTGTTAACTAACAGTAATTCTCCTAGATGTCATCCCATATTTCATTAACAAACTGGATCTGAACTATATTTAAAAACTTTTTTTTAAAAAAAAATAATACCCTGTTTCCCCCAAAATAAGACATCCTCTGATAATAAGCCCAATCGGGCTTTTGAGGGCATGGCAATAAGGCCAAGCACTTATTTCAGGGTTCAAAATAATATAAGACAGGGTCTTATTTTCAAGGAAACACGGTAGAACCTGCACTGCCGAAGAAAATTCTGAATATTCTGAGTGCCCAGTGACTTACGGTTGAAGAATGGAGCCGTGAAGATATAATTTTCATTATCTAAACTCCTTTTGTAGAAGCTCTGTTCATAGGTTTCCGCATTTTCTGTCCAATATTCGCCTGCACTAAACGTAAGACACGGATATTAATTTTTTAATTGTAATTTACTGGGTATTTTTTTTGCTTGTTTGTTTAAATGCTAGTAAGGCAGTTGTTACTCAAGGCAGAGAGCCAAATGTCAGCCCTGGAGTCCATCTTTTTCTTGGGATCTTCAGGGTTGCCACACTTAGTGCTGTGGGAAAACGGGAGGGGGGTTTGCATGGAGTTGGTGGAGATATATAGTCATAACAATATTCCTTTCTTTGGGAATCAAGGACGTTCAGCCTACACCTGGAGAGGTGTGACTGGGGGAACATCTCCAGTTGGGACAGTGGATTGATTGGACCCAGAGGTGGTATTCGGGTGGTATTCGGGCGAACCGGTAGTGGCAACTGTGGATGGGCCTGGATCAGGGGTGAAATCCAGCAGGTTCTGACAGGTTCTGGAGAACTGGTAGCGGAAGTTTTGAGCAGTTCGGAGAACCGGTAGCGGAAGTTTTGAGTAGTTCAGAGAACCGGCAAATACCACTTCTGATACATTTTCAGAAAAGGTCTTAAGGAGCACACTGGAACTCAAACATGCTACATAAATAAGATTCAATATTTTGGGGGGCGAGGTATGCTTTAAATTGTGTGTGTGTGAGAGGGAAGTACGTTCAAAACTCATGTTTTTGGATTTTGTGAGAATTACCGTTATAAACTTTACAGATCAACAAGTCTTTTATTTACTTTGAAGATCAAATTGTCAGGGTCCCAACCGGATGCCCAAATTAAATCATGAGCCTCGAGCCAAGCTTCAAAAGAAATCCAGTTATTTATTAGGAGCTTCATGTCGGCACGTTCCCAAGTGAAGCCAGCTCTGACCCTACGTAATTTACGCTCCAATTATGACCCTGTTTCCCCCCCTCCTCCTCAGGGTGTGTCATCAATCACATTCGCCAACGGAGCAATTTTGCAGGTTGTAGAGGTCACTCCCCTCTGGCTGCTGTAGGTAACCCTGGGATACAGCCTTGAGAGAAATAAGCATGGAATGTGCATCTGTCTTTGGCTGCCATGCTGTTTCACTGGTTTCCCATCCCCTCTGGCCTATGGCAACTTGAGAGCAGGCCAGGGATGCTTTGTGAGTTGCCATTAATAACCAGTGGCAATCACTTTTTAGAGGAAGCCTTTCTCAAATTGATTTCAACTAAGATCTTGTATGCAGGGAGTATAGATTTTAATTGTTCATTCCCACCGTGTCGGTGGGACTTTTGCAGCAATTCTGGGCCTCAAATCAGATGTTTGAGCACATGACTCATTAGCAAACTCACCACTACTGAAGATGAAATGACCCTCTTACCTTTTGGGATATACTCTGGTGATCCCTCCATCTGTAGCTACGAAGCGTGCCGTGATTCCCTCCCTGGAAAAGAGAAATATTTTTAGATCAACATCAATTGAGAAGAACAGGCCAGGATTCTGTAGAGCTCATTTAGAATGTTCCTCTAAAGCAGAACAATGAACGTGCAGATTGTTCGTCTTACTGTGTTATTTCTTTTGACTGAATTATTCGAATGGAAAGTTCTGATCTGATAGCTGAAGGCAGCATCAGGATTCAGAAATAATAGAGCTATTCATGGCCTGGGATAGAGGAAGCAAAGAAGGAATACTCACGGGTCCTGTTTACTCCAATAATTCTGGACCAGGTCACTTGTGAAGCCCGCATCCAACAAAGCTCTCATCACCAAGCCATTACCTACCATGAAAAAAAAGGAGAGGAAAGGAAAGAATAAAAGAAGAAAGGAAAGAAGGATAACAGAGCAGAGCAGAGCAGAGGAGAGGAGAGGAGAGGAGGAGGAAGGGAAAGAACAGAGGAAGGGGGAGGAAGGGGGAGGGGGAAAGAGAGGAGAGGAGGAGAGGGAGAGGAGGAGAGGAGAGGAGGGGAGGGGAGGGGAGGGGAGGGGAGGGGAGGGAAGGGAAGGGAAGGGAAGGGAAGGGAAGGGAAGAGAAGAGAAGAGAAGAGAAGAGAAGAGAAGAGAAGAGAAGAGAAGAGAAGAGAAGAGAAGAGAAGAGAAGAGAAGAGAAGAGAATGATTTATCTACTACTAATAAATTACTAGCGAAGGAACAAGATCGGTAAGATCTCGGTCCATCTATCTCAGAACATTCCCACTTGTTTGATTCCATTATTGCGTGTTAATTAAATTGATGCACCTTCAGCGTTATTGTCAGAGAGCAATCTATTGAAAAGGCCATACTTACATGAAGGGTTTTCGGGTGAATATTGATCCATAAATTCAATGAAATTCTGAAGAAATACAGTATTATTGTCTGTTATTTTCACTGTGCTACAATAGTCCCTAAAAAAAGTAAAGGAAAAAGATGAAATTTTCATCCCAATGCTCTGCTGTCATATCAACCCTAGTCCTTCTTTTCATTAGATTAGACATACCCAGTTCCTGCAACCCTTCTTCATATGTTTTAGCCTCCAGTCCCCTCATCATCTTTGTTGCTCTTCTCTGCACTCTTTCTAGAACAGTGATGGCGAACCTTTTTGGCACCGAGTGCCAAAAGGTCATGCGGAAATGTTGCACGTATGCATTCATCGGGCTGCGCTCCAGAAAAGCCGAACTTCCAGGTTCTAGCGCACATGCGTACCTGACGATCAGCTGGCCAGTGCACATGCATAGGCCAGTTTTCAGCACTGCCATGCATACAAAGGGATCGCACTCCGGAAAAGCTGAACTTCCGGGTTCTGGTGCGCATGGGCACCCGACAATCAGCTGGCTGGCATTCATGCACATGCCAGTTTTCGACACTGCTACATTCGAAGGACAGCTAATCGTCGCGCACACATGCGCACCAGAAACCCAGAAGACAAACAGGCAAGGCCATGCGTGCTGGGCGACATGGGTTTGTGTGCCACTTTGGGCATGCATGCCATAGGTTTGCCATCACGGTTCTAGAGCCTCAAAATCTTTTTTGTATTGTGGCAACCAAAACTGGATGCAATATTTCTTCACAATCTATTCTTTAATTCAGTAGGGACTTAATCTTGACTTGCTCTACTTTATTAGATAGTGTTCTGTCCCCGTCTCACACACACACACAAACAGACAGCCGGGGGTTAAATAAACTGGCAGACAACCAATTCTTCCGATAAGACGCTTGGCAGCAACCGAGTAGCTGCTTGCCAAGAACTTTTACTCAATAAACAAAATACACACAGTCAAGAATTGTCCATTTCGTAAAATAAATCCAAGGCCAATAATGTTGTTTCCACAGATGCAATGTGACTCGATAGTAGTTAGTTTTGTCCGTCACAGAGTCTGAATGGCCACCTCACCCCCTTTTATACCCTGTGGGGTGTGGTCCAGTGACTCAGCCTAATCTCTGGCACGCCTTTTCTTCTGTTGCACGCACTTATCTCTGCGACGCTGCCGAGGATCCAGCCAAGACTCATTACCCTCATCACTATCCATCTGTGGCTGCGTGGACATGCTTGGCCCCGGCCCTATCTCTTGCCCTTCGGCTGACACCGAAGGCATTGCCAGAGAGGAGGGTCCTGGAGAGGGAGGCCTTGCCAACTCCTCTCCTTCACTCTCGGAGTCCTCTCCTGCCGGTGACACAGGCTCAGGTAACGGAGCCACAACAAATAGTCCTATTTTCCCAGAAGTAGTTACTACGTCAATCAAAAGATATTATTTAATATTTGGCAAGATGAAAATCGACCAGCATAAATGACTAACCTGGGTGCTAAGAACGTATATCCAAATTCGTCAAAGGATTCCCGCTTGAGAGTGGCAATAACTGCAAAGAGAAAAGCGAAACATTGAATGAACGAAATTCACCTCTTTGACAGCATTGATCGATGGGCGAAAATGTTTTAACCCCCAAAACACCTGGATGAATTCCACATTTAATTCAGTAGATTATGTAAGGCGCCATGGCCAGTCTTCGTAGACAATCCAGATGAAAGACGACCGTATTCAATGTTCTTTTCTTAATGACCATAACTTAAGATCAGCGTTTTTCATATTAGATGTGGAATAGATCCAATTATAAAATAGCAACTTGGGAAAAACAAACACGACCTAAAATTGTTGCAACTTAAAAAGTGAGCCGAAGGATTGTCAGAGGCGTCGATTGAATCCAGAGATTCGGGCAAAGGGTGAAGAAACGGGTGTGTTGTGATGTCACAATGCAAGCTCTGCCCTTAAGCCAGCTGTACAAAGGAAACAGAATGAGCACTGTGACATCACAGCAGCCCTTTTTTTGTCATTTGCAATTGTGGGATGATGAATGCGTGGTCGCATTCTCTGCCACCTCCATCAAGAATGCCCAGATTGAATAGACACACATAGCAATCGAAACTTACACGGATAGGAGAACCAAACTCAAATCAAAAAGCGTTTGCAAAAGGGGTCTCTAACTCAATTGATTTAGACCATCATTGCATTTCAGGATTGCTGAAACGCATAAAGGTTCCAGACCGGAAATAAAATGAAGGTTGTTTGCAAAACAACAAGGCGAAGGAGTGAACACGCAAGGATCAGAGAGTGACAAGATGCTGTAACACAAAAATGGGGCAAAGGGAAGGGAGGTGTCATGTCATTGTAGAGACGTTTAGCCTTTTTTTGCCTTTATAATATCCAACCGGCATTGGGGGGGAGAAAAACAAAACCTTTTGGGGACCAATACAAAGGGTCACAGCCGAGAGGAAAAATGAAACACAAATGACAAACATCAACAATAATGCACAGAGGGAAATTAGCAACAAGAATGTTATATACTTGCCCTTTAGGACTGTGATTATCCATCAGAAAGAGAAGGCAAGAAAACAGGAAAAAAAAAAACAGGGTAAAACAAAAGGGGTCACAAGCCAATATTTTATTCAACTAGCCAACGTGAATAAAAATATTGTGGCAGAGAGAGAGAAAGAGAGACAGACACAGAGAGAGAAAGAGAGAGAGAAAGAGAGAGAGAGACAAAAAGACTCAGAGAGAAGGACAGACAGACAGAGACAGAGAGAGAGACAGACACACAGAGAGAGAGAGACTGAGAGAAAGAGACAGAGACAAAAAGACAAAGACAGAGAAAGAGAGACAGAGAGAGAGAGAGAGAGAGAGATACACAGAGATACACAGAAAGACAGAGACACACACACACATACAGAGAGAGACAGAGACAGAGAGAGAGACAAAGACAGAGAAAGAGACACACAGAGAGACAAAGACAGAGAAAGAGACACACAGAGAGACAAAGACAGAGAGAGAGACAGAGAGACAGAGAGACAGAGAGAGACAGAGACAGAGAGAGAGACAAAGACAGAGAAAGAGACAGAGAGACAGAGAGAGAGAGAGAGAGAGAGAGAGAGAGAGAGAGAGAGAGAGAGAGAGATCGCAGGTTCAGTTTTTGTACAGCTGTATTCTGGAGGAAAACAACAACAGTATTTCCGAAATTTTGGTGCATGTTTCTGGTCAACAGACAACTAGTCCTTAACGTACGACCACAATTGAACCCACAATTTGTGTTGCTCAGTGAGAACTTTCCTTGCTACAGTTGTTAAGTGAATCACTGCAGTTGATTCAATTAGTGACGTGGTAGTTCAGTGAATCTGGCTTCTCTCTTTACTTTGCTGGCCAGAAGGTTGCAAAAGGGAATCGCATGACCCCGGGATGCTGTAACCGTCATAAATCTGAATCAGTTACATCAAAAAGGTAAATCGCATGACCATGGTGATGCTGCAACGGCCATAAGTCACTTTTTTCGGTGCCGTTGTAACTTTGAAAGGTCACTAAATGAACTGTTGTTAGACAAGGACTCCCTGTACTTGTAAATACTGTGGCTATTTCTACAGACTGTGTAACGGTGAAACTCATTCTCAAAATGTTTAGCAAGGCATTCATTGGATCGTCTTATTTTACAAAATGTTGAGAAATGAATTGTGCACGTACATAAAAAAAGGGGAAGAGTGCTATTCATGTGATCATAGCCCCCCATTTTGACTTTTATTGCAGCTGGCCCATGGATGGAGGGCTTATATTTGGAACTTTGAGTTGCTTTCCTGAACATTTTTCAGGTTCCCCTGAAGAATGGCATAAAAGTTTCCAGATGTCCCAAATTTCTACTGCAGAGAAACCTCAGAGCAGTAAGTCACTACAAGCGAAGAAATTAGAATTTCAAAATTCCTAGTTTCCCATAATTCAAACCCAGCTCCGTGCTTTATGCCTACAGATCTCTGTAGATCTGCCTCGACCTGCTATTTTATACTTTAGGGCAGGGGTGGGCAACTGTGGCCCTTTTACAACCTGTGGACTTCAACTCCCAGAATTCCTGATACAGCTAAACTGACTCAGGAATTCTGGGAGTTGAAGTCCACAGGTTGTAAAAGGGCCACAGTTGCCCACCCCTGCTTTAGGGGAATCGACTTTAATTCAATCAATTAATTAGTTTAAAAAAAAGACAGATAATAGAAATTTAAGGATTAATTTTTTAAAATATTTTTTAAAATTTGATTTATATGCCGCCCTTCTCCGGAGACTCAGGGCGGCTTACAGTGCGCTAAGCAATAGCCTTCATACTTTTGTATATTTATACAAAGTCAGCTTATTGCCCCCACAAACTGGGTCCTCATTTCACCTACCTTAGAAAGGATGGAAGGCTGAGTCGACCTTGAGCCTGGTGAGATTCGAACTTACAGTAATTGCAGACAGCTGGTGTTAATCACAATGCTTTTAGTCTGCTGAAGCCACCAGGCCCTAGAAATTGACAGATTTCTAACCCAATGTGGGCAATATGAATGATGCAAACATCGAAAGAGGCTCTGAAGAGTTAAATAAAACCCGGCAAAAGGATTAAACCAGTTTTGAAGATGGCTTCCAAAAATAGAGTGACTAACATTTGCCTGCTAAGCTAGGATATTGGGCGTATTGAACGTCACAGATTTTCACAGGAATCTGTTCTCTTTTGGTGCGCAATCCAGCGAGTGCTTCTTTTCGAAGCTAAATCTGGTTTGAAGCTGAGTGCCAAAAAAAAAAAGAATTGATTCTATGTTATATTGATCTTGCATGTAAGCAAAATAATGTCTTTAAGTTAAAAGGATAGTGACCTTTAAAGTATTCTTCTCCAGTTTATGTCTATGGAGATTCTCTGTCATCCAGGTCATGGTTGTCCCAAAGGTGCTTTTTCAAGAGGCAACTGGACTTTGTTTTTCCTCGAAGACATTTCCCTTCTCATCCAAGAACCGAAGAAGCTTCTTGGATGAGTAGCGAAACGTCTTCAAGGAAAAACTATATATAAAAAAAGCCCAGTTGCCTTTTGAAAAAGTACCTTTGGGACAACCATGACTTGACATTTCACTTCTCATCCAAGAAGTTTCTTCAATTCTGTCAGAACTGAAGAAGCTTCTTGGATGAGAAGTGAAACGTCTTCAAGGAGAAAACAAGTCCAGTTTGCCTTTTGAAAAAGCACTTTTGGGACAACCATGATCTGGATGGTGGTGTCACATCATATATGTGGGTAGGTGCCCAATTTTTTATTTATTTAGTTAGTCATGTTTATGTAGGGTATATTGGAAGTGGTGACTCTTTGGGGGCTGAATGCAATGACATTTCATTTCAAGGTATGTCCCAAAGGTGCTTTTTCAAGAGGCAACTGGACTTTCTGTTTTTTATTTGAAGACATTTCGCTTCTCATCAAAAGAAGCTTCCTCAGTTCTGACAGAAAAACCAGAAATCCCAGTTGCCTCTTGAAAAAGCACCTTTGAGACAACCATGACCTGGATGACAGAGAATCTCCATGGACATTTTAATATATGCCGATTAATGTACATTTAAAGTGACAATCGAGTTATTTTAAGTCTAAGAAAATCTCCATAAACATCTAGAATGAAGTAACCATTTCACAGGTCGCAGCTGTGCATCCTACAAAGCAGCTTTGCTGGATTTCCAACTACGCAATTTACAACCCATTGGTGAGTTATTCAAAACATTTACCTATCAGACCCTACAAAAGACAACAGAGGATATGCAAAGCAATGATTCTCTGTGTACGAAAACCAAGAGATTAAGATTTAGTTAAAGCCCGTAGGCAGTGGTGAGATTCAGCCAGTTCACACCTATTCGGGAGAACCGGTTGTTAACTTTCTAAGCAGTTCGGAGAACCGGTTGTTGGAAGAAATCTTATTTTGTTTTTTTTCCACTTTACAGGGCTAATCCTGTAAGGAAGGCAGGAAGGAAACATTCTGGAGTTGTTTCTAGCCTAATCTTTATTGCCCTGCTTACAGAAACTGCCTCTCTGGTTAACCCTTGTTACATTGTAACAGCTAAGGTGAAGCGCCCATCAACGTGAGTAACGTTGAGTTAGCCACACCCACACAGTCACATGACCACTGAGCCACACCTACCCAGTTGGTCATTAGAGCAGAGAACCGGTTGTTAAATTATTTGAATCCCACCACTGCCCGTAGCGTAACAGAAGGTATTCTACTTGGGTGAAATATTTTTTGTTGCTTGGAAATCTACACAAAGGCTTGGAATCATTGCTGTAGCATTTGGGGGTACATTACGAGAACATTAGTGAATTTCACAAGCTTTCAAAATGCTGTGTTAAAAAACAACAACAAAGGCAGAATCATTCTCGCTGGGCCGTAGCAGTCAGAACACGGGAAAGTTCAGAGTTACTTACACTTTGCCTGAGTTAAGGTTTCATTAATCTTGGCTTTAATATAGTAAAAGCTGTAGGATGGTAACACCAAAGCCAAACTGTGAAAGAAACCAAATAATTATGATCAAGGAATCATCCAATATTCATTTGAGATTTAACAGCATTTTCCCCAGCTTAGGGGTAAACTTCCAAGATCACCGCACATAGGGACTGCAGCCAAGAAATTAAAAGACGCTTGCTCCTGGGGAGGAAAGCTATGGCAAAGTTAGACAGCATACTAAAAAGCAGAAACATCACCCTGCCAACAAAAGAGCGTACAGTCAAGGTGATGGTTTTCCCAGTTGCAATGGATGGCTGTGAAATTTGGACCATAAGGAAGGCTGAGCACCAAAGAATTGAGGCCGTTGAACTCTGGTGCTGGAGAAGACTCCTGCGAGTTCCTTGGACTGCAAGGTGATCCAACCGGTTGGTCCTAGAGGAGATCAACCCTGACTGCTCTTTAGAAGGCCAGATCCTGAAGAGGAAACTCAAATACTTTGGCCACCTAATGAGAAGGAAGGACTCCCTGGAGAAGAGCCTAATGCTGGGATCGACTGAGGGCAAAAGAAGAAAGGGATGACAGAGAATGAGGTGGCTGGATGGAGTCACTGAAGCAGTCGGCGTGAGCTTAAATGGACTCCAGGAGATGGTAGAGGACAGGAAGGCCTGGAGGAACATTGTCCATGGGGTCACAATGGGTCAGACACAACTTTACAACTAACAACAAAAGAGATAAACTTGAAAACTATGGACAAAGTGATAGATATGTGGTTTGGCAGAATGCTTTTATGTGGTCAATTCCTTCCCAGAGTCTTATCACTTTCACTTCTCCCTTATCTAACACTGTTTTCATTCAATTTTATTCATACTTATTCCATCCCAAGAAGAAGTGCCGTTGCCCCGTATCAGTGGGGACAGAAAGATTCCCCTTGTTGCAATCGTGGGGCGCTAATATGCAAACTCTTAAATACAGTGGCGCAGTGGTCAGAGTACAGTATTGCAGGCTAACTCACTGCCCACTGCCACGAGTTCGATCCTCACTGGCTCAAGGTTGACTCAGCCTTCCATGGTCAGTAAAATGAGGACCCAGATTGTTGGGGGCAATATGCTGACTCTGTAAACCTTCCTTCCTTCCTTCCTTCCTTCCTTCCTTCCTTCCTTCCTTCCTTCCTTCCTTCCTTCCTTCCTCTCTTATTCCCTTTCTCATTCTTCTTCCTGGTGGTGCAGTGGTTAGAATGCAGTATTGCAGGCTAAACTCTGCCCACAGCCAGCAGTTCAATCCTGACCTGCTCAAGGTTGACTCAGCCTTCCATCCTTCCAAGGTCAGTAAAATGAGGACCCAGATTGTTGGGGGCAATATGGTGACTCTGTAAAGTGAGTGCTTTAGAGCAGTATGAAGCAGTATATAAGTCTAAGGGCTATTGCTATAGTGTGCAAGATTGCTCACAATGTGCATTCTCTGGTTCCTTAGAAGATATGCGCGAAGCAACACCAGAAGTGATTGCTGGATAGCTGAAGTGGACATCCAGATGTGAGACCCCCTGCTGTACCCCCATAGAAGTTTTTACTTATAATTATGTAGACTGAGTATATATGTTTACTTCTCATCTGTCATGTTCTTATCGTACGCTAAATAAATAAATAATCATTCCTGCAGTGAAAAAGAAAATGCAAGGACTTTTGAACTGGGTGGCATGGCTTCAATTAAAACATAACTAATTTGTATATCTAAACAAGGCAGTGAAAGATCGAAAACAGCCTCAGAGATTAGAGCCTATTTTCAAAATGATGTTTAAATCATGAATATTTTATGCCCTCTTGGGCTCCGCCACCAATTTATTACTATGGAATGCTTATTGTTTAATATTTCCTGCGATAACTGCTGAAATTAGCATTAAGAAGAAACTAAGAAACTCTTGAACCATAAATCTTGTCTTTGCCATTGTCACTTCATCTGCTCGAAGAAGAATTCTTAATTATCTAGTGACATCTTTTCACTAATATTTGCCAAGGGAAATCAGGGAGATTTTCCTTCCCATTCCCAGTTCCTGTTTTTTTTTAAAAAATGGAACTAATTGAAAACTATAATTGTGTGTATAAATATGCCTATTGCCTTGAGGCTCCCGGGAGATTTCGCAGCTATTGTTGTCCAAATTCAAAAGATCTTTCAGAAATATTGGGGAGAAATATTATATATGCTAAGCAGCATTGAGAAAGGGAGAGTAATAAGTCAGGAGAAATGGCTGTTTACAATTCAGAATGGAAAACAATGGTTACTAATGAGCAAACATCAGCATTAACTTTGGAGAGAAATTGCCACTCGGTCAGTTCAGTCTTTCGATTGCTGCAGAACAATCCATCACCGGAAGTGTTGATTAGAAAGGAGCTCTATTTAAATACATTTAGATGTAGCCCCTACCCTCTATCATTGCAAGACCACACTTGGAAAACTGCATCCAGTTTTGGTCGCCATGATGTAAAAAAGATGTGGAGACTCTAGAAAGAGTGCAGAGATGAGCAATAAAGAGGATTAGGGGGCTGGAGGCTAAAACATATGAGGAACGGTTGCAGGAACTGGGTATGTCTAGTTTGATGAAAAGAAGGACTAGGGGAGACATGATAGCAGTCTTCCAATATCTCAGGGGCTGCCCCAAAGAAGAGGGAGTCAAGCTATTCTCCAAAGCACCCGAGGGCAGGACAAAAAGCAATGGGTGAAAACTAATCAAGGAAAGTAGCAACCTAGAACTAAGGAGAAATTTCCTGACGATGAGAACAATTAATCAGTGGAACAACTTGCCTTCAGAAGTTGTGAACACTGGAAGCTTTTAAGAAGAGATTGGATAACCATTTGTCTGAAGTGGTGTAGGGTTTCCTGTCTAAGCAGGGGGTTGGACTAGAAGACCTCCAAGGTACCTTCCAACTCTGTTATTCTATTCTAAGAATAATAGAATTTGCAAAACCGTAAATGAACCTAGATAGTTTTTTGTCTACAGGAATGTTTATTTACTTATTTCCTTATGAAATTTATCTACTGTCCATCTCATATCTAACAACTCTGGGTGGCTTATGTTGCCAAGGCCAGAAAGAATTGTATAACTGGGACTACATGGACCATCAACTCCAATCTTCTGCAATGTGCAGAAATCAAGTCAACTTCCATGATTCATAAAAGGTGAAAAGTTGAACATCGTCATTGATTTTCAGGGACCACAAGAAATGATTACATGTTTTTAGTCATCGCTCAATGTACATTATGAGATGGGAAAATCTCCCATTTATCTCTAATTGTTGTTTTACTTCTTACAAAGTGAACTTAAACATCTCTCAGTAGTTTTCTCCAGGCGAATAGAGAATTTATTCTATATATTTCATCCATTTCTGATTCTATTTTCTCTTCTTTCCAACCAATTACCACCTCTTTTTTTTTAACAGCAGGTTTTCGTGCACAGCACATGACTTATTCCTAATTTGGTACAGAAAGCATGGAAAAATAATTGGGGGAACCTTTTGAACATCTGGCATTTCAATCCCAGGGCAGAAAAGGCATTTCTATTTATTGCAATTTTCAGCCTAACTTCCCATGGTTGATATATGCCTAAAAGGGCTATCTCTTTTTTGTAATGGGATGACCAAAACTGGATCCAGTATTCCAGGTGTGGTCTTACTAAAGTTTTATAAAACGGTACTAATACTTCACGTGATTTTGATTCTATGCCCCTGTTAGCCTTTTCTTGACTGTTTAAATATAGGCCATAATACAATTTAGAATAGAACTCGAAGGGACCTTGGAGGTCTTCTAATCCAACCCCTGCTCAAGTAGGAGACCCTATACCATGTCAGACAAATAGTTATCCAATATCTTCTTAGAAACCTCCAGTGATGGAGTGCCTATAACTTCTGAAGGCAATTTGTTCCTTTGGTTAATTGTTCTCACTATTAGGAAGTTTCTCCTTAATTCCAGGTTGCTTCTCTCCTTGATTAGTTTCCATCCATTGTTTCTTGTACTGCCTTCTGGTGTTTTAGAAAATAAGTTGACTCCTCTCTTCTTCGGGGCAGCCTCTCAAATACTGGAATATTGCTATCATGTCCCTCCCTAATCCTTCTTTTCTCTAGATTAGCCATACCCTATTCCTGCCACCGTTCTTCATATGTTTTTGTCTCCAGGCACTTAATCATCTTAGTTGCTCTTTGCACTTTTTCCAAAGTCTCAATTTCTTTTTTGTAATGTGGTGGCCAAAACTGGAGCAGTATTCCAGGTGTGGTTTTACTAAGGCTTTATAAAGTGGTACTAATACTTCATGTGATTTTGATTCTATGGCTCTCTTTTTACAACCAAGGATTAAATAAATAGATGGTGATTACTAAATGTTTGTATGAGTAATAAAAAAAAATCAGATAAAGGCTGCACATAGATGCCTGAGTTAGCATCTATGATGGCCCTGGAATAAATTTATCTCTAAGATCAGGGAAAATTCTCCTACCTTTCTACCTTTTGAAAAGGTGAGGGGAAAAGAAAGATGAGGGCTAAAGAGGAATTTAGGGAAGAATTATCCAGAATCCTTAGGGAAAGATTAAATATTCACAGAACTTACACTAGGAAGCTTAAATCATTTTCCACATAAACTTTTCCAAAGACAAACTGGTTACAAAGGTATACAAGGAAAAAGATTCTACCTTGATTTTCATCCTGTTTTTCAGAAGGTTGCCAAACAAGCTAGCCATCCAACAGATATTATAGGATACTTTTACTCTTGAAATGTTAGGAACAATGGTATTTTAACCTTGTTTGTTTGTTTTGAAAAAAATATATCCCTAATTGGTTACCTGTAATCCGTGCCATTCACCGCAGTCCATGTGTACGTTCTGTTGCCTTTATCAATATAGCGCTGCAAAAGAATTGGCCAGAAAGATCATTTTATGTTAGAAATTCTGTTTATATATAGCACCACAGAGCACATAAAGGATAGTCACCATGTGCTTTACTGCTCAACTGTTTAACTCTACCAGGAAACAGAAAACTCTACTTAGAACAAAAGAGCATAGAACTAAACTTGTAAACACTGCCATCTAGTCTACTGAATACTACTGAAGTTGTTGCATAGAAATACATTCCAACAATGAATTCCAACATCTTATCAATGTTCTCAGGAAAGCTTAAACACACCACATGATTCAAGACTCAAACTTTGCTGAAAAGTGAACAAACAATCATTATATTTCAGCCCATTAAGACAAAACCCATAATTCTTTCAGAGGCTAATTTGCAGATTTCTATTTTGGAAAGTGGTTTAATAAATGTAGAAAAATCAGATTGACTGTTCACATTGTTCAATGTGATGCTGTGTTTCCCACTATTGTTTGTATATGGAACTTTGGGGGGGGGAATCAATTGATTATTTTTTTCAAGATGGACAGTCTTCTTCAGCCAAGACGGATGTCAACTTGCAAATCTTTCAAGTTGCCATGAGCAGGAGGGAGGGAGAACTGATAGAGCTGATTGATTTCCCTAACTGAAGTGCATTCCATACATTCTTCCTGACCGCAGTCAGAAGGAGGGTGTTGGATTTCACAGCCAGCCAAAGTGGTTAATTGGAGAATGTGATTTATGACATGGCCAGAGAGGAGGGGAGAGACAGGGTCATAGGAGAATGTAAATCTACATGGGATTAGTTCTAACTGCATCCGAATATTGCCGAAATGGTGCTCCTAATATGACTGTATTTCTTTTGAAGTTCGGCTCATGGCTCATGAATTAATTAGGGCATCTTTCGGAAACTTCACAACAGACTCCAATCAATAATAATTGAAATAAAAGATGTCTAGAAACATTAATGTGACTGAGGTTGATGAGGTTTATGTTACTGAAAGCAGATGTAAGAGGTGCCCAGGCTGAGCATGAGGGAGGGGTCAAACATGTCATCAGTCACGAGTCGCTGCGTGCCTGCAAGAAATCCAAGGCTAGCCCATTTTGAATGCCTTTCTTAACTGTTAGTTGGCCAGGTTCTTGCAAAGAGCTTAAGCTTACAATAAATCTTTATGCTCATTTGAACTATCCTAATCTCCTGATTTCCCCAGTTCTTGACAGCATCTAAAATACAGTTCACCAACCCCTAAAGCAGGTTGCTCTTTCTGTAACTTTCTCCTATTTTCATTACTGAATTAGCCACAATCACAGGTGACAGGGGCAGGCAATCAAGTCCAAGTGGGGTGGAGCTTCCATTGTGATGCTGAATTTATCATTCCAAAAAATTAACACAACACTAAGGATGCTTCTGTCTGCAGTCCTGTGAAAAGATCTGATCTGAACAATTGCATTGCTTTAGTCAATTTCCAGTCAATATTATTTCTGGCCATTCGGGACCAATGATCCCAGATGCAATTTTAAAGATCAGAGAGGTGAAAATTGACCTGGTATTGTTCATTCCTCTTTTAGGATCATTACGACTCACATTCTTTGAAGGATAAACGCAAGCTTGGTCACGGCGTTGCAAAAATTAATCTGAACATTTCAGCGCATTTAATTACAGAACGGAATGAATGGAGCGGGTAATACAATGGAGAATTTTAGAAGGTCTCTTGACGCTCGGCAAAGATTTAATCAGCGTTAATACATCCCAAAAGAATGGAGTTATTCAGTTTTCATCATTTATCACTACAACTCCTGGCTCCCGGTAGCATAGAGTAGTATTATAACGAGAAACAATGATTTCTATAAAAAGATAAGAATTGTTCAGCAGCAGCATTGTGGGTTTCCTAATAATATTCAGAAAGTTATAACAGGTGTCTTAATTGTATCCGTAAGCAGTTTAAACATTAACAAGATTCTGTCTTTTTGGTCCCCAAAGAAGCTTTCGGTGTTCACTTAGCTGTGAGCAAAGTTTGCAATCAAAATTATTTGATTTGATCTATACGTATATGCTTTAAGTAGGATGGGAGGAAGTCACTCAATAATATTTTATTTTCTTCTTGCAACCTCACAAATGTTAGCGTGAAAACTTCCCCAAGAGATGGGAACTAGTAAAACGTACATATACAGGCAGTCCTTGACTTACAACCCTAATTGAACCCAACATTTCTGTTACTAAGCAAGATGGTTGTTAAGTGAATTTTGCCCCATTTTACAACCTTCCTTGCCACCGTTGTTAAGTGAATCACTGCAGTTAAGTTAGCTCCACGGTTGTTAAATGAATGCGGGTTCCCCATTGACTTTGCTTGTCAGAAGGTCGCCAAATGGGACCCCAGGACACTGAAACTGTCATAAATATGAGTCAGTTGTCAAGCACGTGAATTTCGATCACGTGACCCTGGGGATGCTGCAACAGTCGTAAGTGTGAAAAACGGTCATAAGTCACCTTTTTTCAGTGCTGTTGTAACTTTGAACGGTCACTAAATGAACTGTCGTAAGTTGAGGACTACCTGTATTTGGGGAATAGTTAAAGGATAGGCTTGGATGGAAGAGGAATTTTGTATTTTTGTTCCCTATGAGCCCCTGCCATGAGCCGGTTTCTAATTTTCTAACTCTGGCCTATTAGACTATTAGAGCCTTAACTTTCTGCTATTTTGTCTTACATCCATTTAGCCAACTTATTTTTTTTCTCCGAAAGCAAATCTTTGTATTCTCACCTCATCTTGAGATTTGACCAGCGTTTGAAAGGTCCTGTCGCCACTTTCACCATCAATCATCTTTTTCCGAATCTACAAATTAAGAAAATTAAGAAGTCACTGCATATTTCTTTACAATGCAGTATTGAAGACTAACTCACTGCTCACTGCCAGGAGTTCGATCCTGATCGGCTCAAGGATGACTCAGTCTTCCATCCTTCCGCGATCATTAAAGTGAAGATCCAGATTGTTCGGGGGCAATGGGCTGACTCTGTAAACTGCTTAGAGAGGGCTGTAAAGCACTGTGAAGCGGTATATAAGTCTAAATGCTATTGTTATTGCTATTTTAAGCCCTGGTGGTGTGGTGGTTAGAATGCAGTATTGTAGGCTAACTGACTCCTCACTGCCAGCAGTTCGATCCTGACTGGCTCAAGGTTGACTCGGCCTTCCATCCTTCCGAGGTAGGTAAAATTAGGGCCCAGATTGTTGGGGGGCAATATGCTGACTCTGTAAACCTCTTAGAGAAAGCACTGTGAAGTGGTATATAAATCTAAGGGCTATTGCTAGTGCTATTCTAATCATTGTTCCTTCTGACCATTTTCTAAATGCTAAAAGAAGAAATGTTTTCATAAACATTAATCAAATGTGATAATCAAAGAACCTTTGAATATTGTCATTGATTTTCAGGGACAACAAGAAATGATTACCTGTTTTTAGTCATAGCTCAATGTCCATTATTAGATGGGAAAATCTTCCATGACCAAGTCCATAATATCTAGTTGTTGTTTTTCTTCTTACAAAGTGAACTTTGATTATGTTAGTTTTCTCAACGCAAATAGGGAATTTATTCTATATAGTTCATCTATTTCTGATTCTATTTTCTCTTCTTCCCAACCAATTAATTGAGCCACGGATTTAATCAATATCTGATGTCTTTTACAGGAACTGTTTGAAATCTTCGCTGAAGTCCCATTCCTTCCTCTGTTACCTTTGAATGTATCTAAATTCTTGAAACCTCTTAGAAAGACCCTAAAAATCACTCATTCCACATCAGGTTTAAAGCTTTGTTGTTACATTCTTTATATATGTTTTTATGACTTTCCCCCCTTTATTTGTCCCTGTATTGGCTAAAAAAAGAGCACCATTTACAATATGGTGATATGCTAATATAGCCAAACAGATAAAACTTCAGGAGGCAAAACAATTGCAATCCAACTCTTTGTATAAGTTATGGTTAGGAATGATTGCTTGTGAGATCATGAAAGTTGACTGGATAACAATCTTATTAATATTGCCTATCGGAGTGTCCAGGGTAAGGAAGTCAAAAACTTCAAGATGGCAGATTGGGCTCATAATCAAAGTCCATCCCTTAGTTCATGTGTTACTGTCACTTGAAAGGACTAAATTTTGGTCACAGTGTTGTGCCCTCCATCTTAATTTTTGAAACTCCCCCTCTTCCCTAAATTTTCGGTTGAAATCTGGAGGACAGCTAGGACATTTGCCTAGTTCTTTCATGACAAAATATTCCTACAGATTTCTTCTGAAGGCTGCTTGTCTTAAGGATACTGGTCCATCATGAGGCACAAAAGAAAAAACAGATGTTATAAAAAAACCCAGAGCCCCAAATGCCTAAGATGGCTGCCAACCTTTGTGTTTGCTTCAGAACTAACTTGTCTTCATGGAAAATCTCAAACGATCACTGCAACATACCTCAACTTTAATGTCATTCTCCAACTCTGCATCCAGAAAATCCAGAGTCACAGGTTCCTGAGATTTCGGATTCTGAAGAAGATTTCAAAGCAGCATAGAATAAACATATTTTGATGAGAATCTAAAACTAACGGCACTCATCCATCTAAAATTACTTACCTTTCTGTAGAACCAGTACAATTACAATTACATGTACTCTTTAGATTTAAACTGGAATTACTACAGAGAAAGATCTCTGCAGAAGATATAGAAGATTGATATAGAAAGTGGATGAATGGATGAATGGATGGATGGATGAAAGAAAGAAAGATAGAGAAAGAAAGAAAGGAGGGAGGGAGGGAGGGAAGGAAGGAAGGAAGAAAGAAAGAAAGGGAAGGAAGGAAGGAAGGAAGGAGAGGGAGGGAGGGAAGGAAGGAAGGAAGGAGAGGGAGAGAGGGAGGGAGGGAGGGAGGGAAGGAAGGAAGGAAGGAAGGAAGGAAGGAAGGAAGGAAGGAAGGAAGGAAGGAAGGAAGAAAGAAAGAAAGAAAGAAAGAAAGAAAGAAAGAAAGAAAGAAAGAAAGAAAGAAAGAAGTTTCAGGATTGATAATATTTGGGAAAACATCTCTGGGTTCAGAAGCTAAGCAGAGTCAAACTGTGTTACTGTTTTAAATAAATATTATCAAATAATTTCAGGGCTATAAATCAGGTTAAATAGTTAAATAAAAAAAAATCTAAAATACCAATGAAGGCATTACTTCCACATGGCGACCAAGGAAACTATACGTCCATATAGACACTATGAAATAGGCTCAGTTAAAAAGCATCATTGATTTATTCAAAAGGAGAGAGACAACTGGGGAAACAGGAATTAATTTGCTTGGTTTCATGATGAGGAAATATCTGGAGACTTCTCCCTCGCTCTAAATAAAATTCAAAACATTTTACATCCAGAAAATGCAAGCAAAGAAACAGACACAATGTATGTATTAGAAGAAAATAATAATAATAATAATGATATCTTATTTCCAAACAGGAACATCAGAAATCAAAGACTTCATTATACGAAGGTGGAAACTGACTCAATTTTGAAATAAAAGGGACAGGATTGACAAAAAGGAAGCCTTTTTTTAAAAAAAGAATAGAAATGTTTTTCTTCAGTTAAAGAAAATGAATTTTGCAGATTAAAAATTGGTTCAATTCTGAAAATCTTTATTAAAAAGATTCATCTGCACGTAGTTTCACTACAATCCCAGCTTGCTGGGAAAAAAATTAGCTACTGATATTCTTCAGGAACCAAATATAGAATCTACTTTACTAGATTGACTATGTCTTCAATTTTGTTGATGTTCTTGTGGCCCGCCAGCTGCCTGTGGAGCTGGCAGCAGACTCGGACAATGAGGAGGTTGGGGAAGAACTTGGGCCAGTTCTGGAGTTTGGGGAAGGCTCTGATGGATCCTCTGTGTCGGGCACAGAGATAGAACCAGGGCCATCTGACATTTCCCAGCCACCAGAGAGGCAGCTGCCTTTGGAGGCTGAGATGAGTGAGGAGGAAGAACAGCTGGGGCCTGTTCCAGATGCACGTATGCGCACAGCAGTTAGGAGAGGAGAACAACAGAGGACAAGGAGTCGACTCGGGAAGCAAAGCATATGTGGACGCTGAATGGCCCCTCCCTGGCTGGGGAATAAATAGAAGGAAAGGGGAGTGGTTGTCATAGGAGACAACCGTTTGTATTTCTGAAGATTCTGCTAATTGCGTTTCGTGCCGCAAAGACTTCTTGCCAGAACTTAATTTGCAGCATTTCGGCTGGGAGCTCACAGCCTTGCAATTATCTCAAGGAACTGATAAGGTCTGTTACTGCAGTTAACTCCTTGAAGGACTAATGCCTGGGCTTTTTGGTGGGTGAATGCCATTAATTCACAAGAGGTAAATAAAAAGGGTTTTTTTCATGACAAGGAGTCTGTTTTCTTGCTGGGTCAGAACAGAAGTTTTTCATAAAGAGCATTTAAGTTATTATATATGATATATCGTATCTTAGATATGAGAATATTCAAGCAGAGAAATTTTAAGCAATGCCGATTACTTGTAACATCCTGCTGTGACATTACAGTTGCTAACATTGTTTATCCAAACAAGTGACTGTTAAATCTGGCAGTGAAATGAATCAACTCAGATCAACAGAACTGGGGGGAAAAATGGCAATGACATGTTTTCATGTTTTCAGCGATGTCACATTTGCAAATCATAAACCTTTTGTGCCAAGCATTGCCCAAACACAAACAATAGATAAATAAAATGCTGACATGCATGCAGATGGCAGAAACAAGGCAGGTGTTATGTATACAGCTAGCCCTTGACTTACATAGTTCGTTTAGTGAATTTAGTGAATTCCAATTTACAAAGGCATCAGTGGTGGGATTCAGCCAGTTCGCACCACTTCGGGAGAACCGGTTGTTAACTTTCTGAGCACTTTAACAAACTGGTTGTTGGAAGAAATCATTAAGGCAGGGAACCGGTTGTTAAATTACTTGAATCCCACCACTGAACGGCACTGAAAAAAGTGACTTATGACCTGTTTTTCACAGTTATGACCTTTCCAGCACCACCATGTGACCAAAATCCAGATGTTTGGTAACTGGTTCATATTTATGACCGTCCCAAAGTGATGTGATCACCTTCTGAACAAGCGAAGTCAATGGGGAAGCCAGATTCACTTTGCCACCGGGTTACTCACTTATCAACGGAAGTGATTCCCTTAGCAACCGAGGCAAGAAATGTCGTAAAATGGGACAAAATTCTCTTAACAAATGTCTCACTGAACAACAGAAGTTTCAAGCTCGTTTGTGATTGTAAGTCGAGGACCATCTGTACAAGACAAGATCGTCAGAGAAAACCAAACTATAAGGAAGTCACCCATACAGATTTCAAGAGCTAACCATGCTTACAAGAGCAATCCTGTTGAAATTAATGGGGTTTAAGTTAGTCAATACTTAATTAAGCCTCACAGATTTCACTCGACTGCAGAGATTGTCAAAAAAAAGTCACAAGGGTGCATTTGAAATTCTTGAAATAACTTAGAATTCTACCAATGGTCAGTTTCAAACATAAACCTTGCATTCTTCAACGTCACAATAATTAAACTGCTATATTTTGAGGCTTCTCTGAAAAGAATAAAGCATGAATTCAACTGAATAGACGGATGCTCTCACTTCAAGGAACGTCTCCTAAAAGCATCAACACTTAATTTTGCGAGCTTCATGCGTTAAGAGAAAAATTGCTGGTTTACACAACCATTTTAAGAGTTCTCCCAGGCATCTAAATAGCTTTGTCCACACTATTAGTCACCTCCATTCATAGTTACCTGGGTATAGGGTCTCCTTTGTTTAATTTTGGGGATGCCCACACCAATGTGCTAAAGCAACAGAACAGCATCGATTCATACAATGTTTCCACATAGCAACCGTTTTTTATTAATTCTAATAATCCTCGTTCTTCTAATCTAAGAAAACTCTGAGCCATTTGGCAATCCGATCCAGAATGGGACAACTCGATGCAGCCAACTCATGGCCAATTTGCCGCGGCCAGCTCGCCACGGAACAACTCGCTGAGGGAACAATTCAGCCATTCAATTTAACTATTTAAAATAATTCTAAAAATGTTTTAAATTTTGTCATTCACGTTTCATTTTCTCCCTGCTTTGGCATCCTTTCTTGAATGATTCTGTTCTACTATTTCTTCGATATTAGTGTAACTCTTGTCCCACGGCAAGTTGGTGAGTTGTCCTAGACCTCTCAGACCAAACTTCGACAAGACATCTTTCATTCCAACTGAAGGTTGGAAAGTACTCAATAGAGAGAATATTTTGCTATCTGGGCAATGAGGACAGATAGATGAGTGGTGGGATTCAGCCGGTTCGGGTTGGTTTGGGTGAACCGGTTGTTAAATTGCTGACTGACCCCCACCCCTTCCAAGAGTCCCTATGCACCCCGTTTTTGCTCCCAGGAGGCTGCAGGAAGGCCTACTAGGCCCAAAATAGGGCATGGGGGTGAAGTGTACCCCCCTCATGGCCCGTTTATGCTCCCAGAAGGCTGCAGGGAGGCCTACTAGGCCCAAAATGGGGCACGGGGGTGTGTGGTGCCCTCCCCCGTAACCCATTTTTGCTCCCGGGGTGGGTGGGTGGAGGAGGCCGACTGCTGCCTGTCACACCCCTGGCCACCCCCACCATGGCCACGGGGCAGGGATTTTTGCTACCGGTTCTCCGAACCACCCACCACCATCACTACCGGATCGGGAATCTGATCCGAACCGGGAGCATTTCACCCCTGCCTGCAACCCTAACAGGATGAAAATTTATAAGTGTGATTGTGCGCTTCCTCTCTTTGTGCACTTCGATCCAGCAACTCAGGACCAAAAACCCAATTTTCCTAAAATCCTGTTAGCTGGCTCTTCAACAGGAAGAGGGGAGCTGGGATCAGGTTATTTCCCTAACCAGTACTGAATAGCCAGTATTAAATTACCGACTAGCAAGAATCTCTAGCCGGTTACCAAATAATACTTTCCTTCAGTTTCATAGTAATTTGTAAATATTAGTTCTGCTTGGGCATCTATGCCTTGTTTTATTCCCTGAGGGCATTTTCACTCGGTGCTTTGCCACAAGGGACGGTGCCTTCGAAATCAACACAACCACAGGGGTGTTACATTTCCCACACCCCATTCTGTTTGTGAAGCCATGCGCCGTTTCCAGCCCTATTTATCAAGTCTCCCTGGCCCTCCGCAAGAGCTTATTTTAAAATAATTCCCTGTTTTAAAAGACCTGAGCTAATTGTGGACGGGAGTCTCCCGCCCTCAATGATGAGATCAAATTTAAGGCATCCAATTAAAAAGTAAATAAATAAACCTCTAAGCAAAAGGACGTCTATTTTTACAACACGGCCTACTCTACCAGCTCGAGTAATTGTAGCCGTATTTCAATACTACATAACTATATTTTAATAGCCTGACCCACAAACCAGATCATTCAGTTTAATAAAGGGTTTTTGTTTTTTTTTAACAGAAATTTTAGGGTTAGGGTTTTATTTTAATAATAGTTTCAAGAGAAAAAGGACCACAAGACTACCACAATGACTTGGATGTAAGTACTATTAAACCGAGTGAGATTTTTTTAAAAAACAAAAGATAAATAGAAGTTGATGTAAATTGTTTGTAAGCCAAACAAACCAATTGCAGAACTGTGTTTTGCTGTGAATTTTTAAGGCAGTGGAAAAAAAAAAATTAGGTCATTTTTCAAAAGCCTTGTCAAGAGTTTCAGGAACAGTGATAATTTGTTGTTTGGGGAATAAAAACTACAGACAAGGCTATAAATTAAAAGCTCATTCTATGGTACATGTTGTTGAGTTTAAGAACTACTCAGACAAGTTTTTTAAAAAACATAAAGAGTGAATGTAAAGGAGGCACAGTAGAGTTTACTAAAGATGTAAGCTGGTCCGCATAATAACTCTAGGTACGTTAAATATAGAGAGGACAGGCAAACGGACATACACATTGCAAGACTCAGTTTCAGCATGTACACAAAAAAGATTTTTTAAAAATAAAATAAAAATAAGGTATTGGGCCATAAAAACCAAAGAAAATGGAGAACAAACTGAAGAAATACAAAACAGTCTCTCTTTAGATCTTGAAATCAAAGCAATGTACATAAAGTAGTGGCCAAAATTGTGGAAACCTTTTGGGAAAACTGTATTTTTGAGGTTTGATGAATAATAACACCACTTTTTTTTTTGGAGTTTCAAGAGAATCCTATTCCACTGCTGGAATGGCCTGGGAATAGCCCAGACCTTCACCCAATTGAAAATCTATGGAGCCGACTAGTGGTGGAATTCAAATTATTTTACTACCGGTTCTGTGGGCGTGGTGTGGCTTGGTGGGCATGGCGTGGTGGGCATGGCAGGGGAAGGATACTGCAGAATCTCCATTCCCATCCCACTCCTGGGAGAAGGATACTGCAAAATCTCCATTCCCACCCCACTCCTGGGGGAAGGATATTGCAAAATCTCCATTCCCACCCCACTCAAGGGGCCAGCCAGAAGTGGTATTTTCCAGTTCTTCGAACTACTCAAAATTTCCGCTACTGGTTCTCCAGAACCTGTCAGAACCTGCTGAATTTCACCCTTGGAGCCGACTAAAAGAACATGTTAATCAGAAGTGACCCAGCAATAAAACCCAGTTAATAGAAGCCATCATTCAATCTTGGTTTCACATAATAACAGCTGCAGAACTCAAAGACTTGGTTCACTCCATGGGAAGATGTTGTAAGGCCGTCATTCATGCTAAAGGTTACCCAACTAAGTATTAACTGACATGGTGATAATTTTTTGTATATCTCGTTTTTTCTAGGGTGATAATTTTTGTATATCTCGTTTTTTCTAGGGTGATAATTTTTGTATATCTCGTTTTTTCTAGGGTGATAATTTTTGTATATCTCGTTTTTTCTAGGGTGATGATTTTTGTATATCTCGTTTTTTCTAGGGTGATGATTTTTGTATATCTCGTTTTTTTTAGGGTGATCATTCTTGTATATCTCGTTTTTTCTACGTGTTTCACTTTCCTTCTTTATACTGTAACTGCTATTCCAATAGCAAATCCTTCATAAAAGTTATTGCATGACATTCTTGATTAAATTATCTTTCCATTGATATATAATTTTATGGCACTACTCTCAAAAAAAAGGGGTGTTATTAGCTAGTTTTAGAAAATACACCTTTTCCCAAAAGGTTTCCACAATTTTGGCCGCTACCAGTATTGTGATTTCAGTTACTTCGAGCACGGAAAGTCTTAGGTAGGATTTTTACCCTTCTGCATTGGTCCATTTTAGCGAACGGAAAGATGGACATTTCACTTCAGAGTATAAAATCCAAGCCGCGTGCACCGAAGGTGACCAGGGAAAACTGAAAATCTTGAGGGATTACCGATCTTTTCAAACGTCTTTTGCAAAACAACTAAAATTGAAATAAACGGCAACCAGAAGATATCCCATACCTTTGGTTGAAGATTTGGATGAAGCAGCACATAACCATTGGGATCAATGGCAAAATAATAACCGTTGGGACACAGCTGTTAAAAGAAAAGAAATGTAACTATGATGCATTGGTCCCTGTCGTTGCATTTCAGAAAAGCTGGATGCTCTAACCATGCAGATGGTTCTCCACTTACAACAGTTTGCGTAGCGGCCATTCCAAGTTACAACAGCTCTGGGAAAAGGGACTTATGACCGTTTTTCACACGTATGACCCTTGCAGAATCCCCCAGGCTTCACGTGTTCAAAATTCAGACCCTTGGCAACTGACTGATATTTATGACGGTTGCAGCATCCCGGGGTCTTCTAACAAGCTGGCGACCCCCAGGGGGAGGGCCTTCTCTGTGGCAGCCCCCGCCCTCTGGAACGATTTGCCCCCGGAGATAAGAAGGATATCGGATCTCCGGGTCTTTCGCCGTGCCCTGAAAACTCTTCTTTTCCAGCAAGCAGGGCTGGCGTGAACCCCGCCCCCTTTTTTAGTTTTTAATGGTTATTAATTGTTTAGTTTTAATCTGTAAATGGGTTTTAATTCGCATTGTTTTAATTCGGGCCAAAGTATATAATTCTTTTAATTAATTTTAAATTTTGTATTGTTATGTATTTTAGTTTTGGCTGTGCACCGCCCTGAGTCCACTAGGAGAAGGGCGGTATATAAATTGAATAAATAATAATAATAACAAGCGAAGTCAATGGGGGAAAGCCAGATTCACTTAACAACCGTGTTGCTAATTTAAATAACTGCAGTGATTCACTTAACAAGCTATGGCAAAGGATGGTCGTAAAACGGGGGCAAAAATTCACTGAACAGCTGCCTCGCTTAGTCACAGAAATTTGGGGCCCCGTCGTGATCGTATGTCGAGGACTGCCCGTACTGACTATGGAATTGTAACATCTCTTAAACGCTAACATTAAATGCATATAACTTTTTTTTTTGCAAATTACAAGACCTATGCTCCTCAGCCGCGCTGGACCTATCCAGAGATGACCCAACTGGGAATTTAAAAAAAATAAATAAATGTGGCAGCAAAACATTTCAGGACGTTCTAATATCGTTCGCTATAGCCCCAGAAAAAGACAATGAAATAATCCCTGGAAATGAAGCTAATTCCGTTTTTGTTCCAACGTGATTCCTACAAGAAAAAAAAAAACCCATTATATGAACCCCCGTTCATACGAACATGACATGTTATGTAAAGGGAAGGGGCCATTCGGTGCAAAAGTTGAGATTGCGTATGGGTTGAAATAATGCTCTAGTCCCATGATGGCGAATCTATGGCATGTGTGCCACAGGTGGCACCCAGAGACATATCTGTGGGCATGCAAGCGTTGGGCCTTCTGGGCCTATCAGAAGTCAGGAAATGGGCTGTTTCCGGCCTCCGGGGTGGGAAGGCAGTTTTCGCCCTACCCAGGCTCCAAGAAAGCCTCTGGAGCCTGGGGAGGGTGAACGGGCCTACCGGGCCCGCGGTGCTATCATATGCCAAAAGCAGGGGGAGAGGTCGGGCGCATTGAATTATGGGTGTGCGTGCTTGACGCTCCCCCTGCTTTTGGCATGCGATGGCAAAAAGGTTAGCCATCACTGCTCTCGTCTAAACCATCGGCTATAAAGGAAGCAGAAGGGATCATCAGGTTAAGAGCTCCTTTTGTGTCCTCGGTTTTTCAAAGCCGTGGCACAGAGCCATCATCTCCAAGTCATCTACAAGAGAGTAGAACATTAGTAGGTCTTGCATTTAGGAGAAGTCATGTCCGCAAAAATAGGGGAAAGAGGAAATCATTTTTTTTCCCTCCCTTGACTTCCAGGCAATGGAACTAGATAGACTGGAAGAGAAACTTGAACAGGATCCAAGCTACTGCAGAAGGTTTTTTTGTTTTGTTTTTAAAGGATGATAGAGGAAACTCACAGTAAAACGAGGGGTGACCTTTTTAATTTCTTCTAGGGACACGTCAACTCCCATTACGCCAAGGATCAACTGGTTCTGTCCAACAAATCAAACAAACAGATTTATTTTCAGATGATTAAAACGTTAACTTGAAGGAGTAAAGCCAAATTTCTTTTCTGTGGAGGTCACAGATAATTAAGATGAAATTAGCGTGTCCCAGATGTTAATGAGACAGGCGACGGTTCCTCCTGTGGTGTGTACATTTTGCACGCCGAGTAATCGACAGTATTTGAAGTCTTGCGAAAGCCTTACATTTTACTTTGATAGTGTGCGTACAATGTATATGTGTCTCTCGACTTAGAAAGAAAGAAAGAAAGACAGATAGACAGAAAGAGAAAAGGAAGAGAAGGAGGAAGGAAGGAAGGAAGGAAAAAGAAAGAAAGAAAGAAAGAAAGAAAGAAAGAAAAAAGGAAGAAAGAAAGGAAGAAAGAAAGAGGGAGGGAGGGATGAGGAAGGAAGGGAAGAAAGGAGAAAGAGAAGGAAGGAAGGGAGAGAAAAGGAAGAAAGAAAGAAAAAGAAAAGAAAGAAAGAAAAAGAAAAGAAAGAAAGAAAGAAAGAGGGAGGGAGGGATGAGGAAGGAAGGGAAGAAAGGAGAGAGAAGAAAGAAAGGAAGAAAGAGAGAGAAAGAAAGAAAGAAAAAGAAAAGAAAGAAAGGGAGAGAAAGAAGAAAGAAAGAAAGAGGGATGAGGAGGGAAGAAAGGAGAGAGAGAAGGAAGGTAGGGAGAGAAAAGAAAGAAAGAAAGAGGGAGGGAGGGAGGGATGAGGAAGGAAGAGAAGAAAGGAGCAAGAGAAGGAAGGAAGGAAGGGAGAGAAAAGGAAGAAAGAAAGAAAGAAAGAAAAAGAAAAGGAAGGAAGGAAGGAAGGAAGGAAGGAAGAAAGAAAGAAAGAAAGAAAGAAAGAAAGAAAGAAAGAAAGAAAGAAAGAAAGAAAGAAAGAAAGAAAGAAAGAAAGAAAGAAAGAAACCCTCTCTGTATCCAGGCATCTCTTTGGTCTCACTGTATGTCATTCATAATGAGAACATCTTATTTACCAATTTACCAATAATACCAGCCCAGTTGGTTGTGGCCTTCTCCCAATCTCCAGAAAGGAGTAACCTATACTTAATCCAAGATACTCAGAATATCACAACAATCTGAAGGGAGTTGCCAACACATTCTCTCTCTCTCACACAAAGATAAACAAACAAATCCTGATGATTCACAGCAAACTGGACTGCAGGTACGAATCTACTTGGCTGATTTCCAAATCATACGTTGTAAAGTTGTTTCACAGTCCATTTGGGTTGAAAAATATAGAAGCTGCGGTCTCGAAGTTAAATCCCATGTATTTTATGTGGATTTATTTCTGCATGGAGATGCTGTAGGTCAGGGGTGTCAAACTCATGGCGGTGTCATGTGACGTATCGGGACTTTTTTTCCCCCTTCACTAAATGGGGTGAGGGTGTGGCCAACATGTGAGGCATCCGCGGGCCGGGAGTTTGACATCCTTGCTGTAGGAGATGACCAGGCTGAGCCCGAGGGAGGGGTCAAACACATCATCAGTCATGAATCCCTGCGTGCCCGCAAGAGATCTAACTCCATCCCAACTAGAGTGCCTTTCTTATCTCCCGCTCTTTTCCCTTGACTGTTAGTTGGCCAGATTCTTGTAGAGAACTCAAGCTTGCAATAAATCTTTATACTCATTTTTTTTTTAATTTGATTTATATGCCGCCGTTCTCCGGAGACTCAGGGCGGCTTACAATGCGTTAAGCAATAGCCTTCATCCTTTTGTATATTTATAAAAAGTCAGCTTATTGCCCCCACAAACCGGGTCCTCATTTCACCTACCTTAGAAAGGATGGAAGGCTGAGTCAACCTTGAGCCTGGCGAGATTTGAACCAGCAGTAATTGCAGGCAGCTGTGTTAATAACAGGGTGCTTAGACCACTGTACCATCAAGGCTCTTCAGGCATTTGAACTGCCTGAATTTCCCTGGCGCTTGACAGACGCGTAGTATTGCAAGCTCATTACAGAGAGGATGAACCTGTTTCCATGTCATGTTGTCAGGCTACTTAATTGTTGGCATACGGAAGCTTTATGTCACCCCAGGATTGTGTGAGGTGCTTACCTGAACGTTATTTTGATCTTTGGTAAAGTTGAAGACCGGCAAGGTTCCCGAAATGACCAAGCCAAGTTCCTAGAAATCAATGAGAGAGAGAGAGAGAGAGAGAGAGAGAGAGAGAGAGAGAGAGAGAGAGAGAGAGAGAGAGAGAGAGAGAGAGAGAGAGAGAGAGAGAGAGAGAGAGAGAGAGAGAGAGAGAGAGAGAGAGAGAGAGAGAGAACTGTTTTAGAGTGCAAACAAAACGTAATCATGAACATGGAAGTCACAATTCGAAACACTCAGTTCCCAAAATGTCATTTGTGAATATAAAAAAAATGTGAAATAATGTGGAACATTTTTTTATGAAGGAAACAAACTGCAGTCTCCACGATCTGTAGGAGAATGAATGGGGCATCATGATGAAGGCCTGTCCCTCTGTATACTACATCTGCCATCTTGGTGGGTTAAACCCCACCCCATCCCACTCTGTGGTCTCCAGAAAAATGAGTCTGCTTGTCTGTCTGTCTGTCTGTCTGTCTGTCTGTCTGTCTGTCTATCTATCTGTTATCAGCTATCTATCTATTTCTATCAGCTATCTATCTATCTACCTACCTACCTACCCATCCATCCATCTATTTATCCATCCATCCATCTATCTATCTATCTATCTATCTATCTATCTATCTATCTATCTATCTATCTATCATTTCTCTCTCTCTCTCATCTATATCATTTCATCCATCCATCATCCCTCTCTCTCTATCATTCTATCTATCTCTCTATCTCTCTCTCGCTCTATCTATCTATCTATCTATCTATCTATCTATCTATCTATCATCTATCTATCTATCTATCTATCTATCTATCTATCATCTATCTATCTATCTATCTATCTATCTATCTATCTATCTATCTATCATTTCTCTCTCTCTCTCATCTATATCATTTCATCCATCCATCATCCCTCTCTCTCTATCATTCTATCTATCTCTCTACCTCTCTCTCGCTCTATCTATCTATCTATCTATCTATCTATCTATCATTTCTCTCTCTCTCTCATCTATATCATTTCATCCATCCATCATCCCTCTCTCTCTATCATTCTATCTATCTCTCTACCTCTCTCTCGCTCTATCTATCTATCTATCTATCTATCTATCTATCTATCTATCTAATACTTCTTCATGTGCCATATTTGTCATTGGACATTGGCGATCATGTTGGCGATCCTATTTTTATCAACAACCACAACAAAAAAGTGCTGCTGAGTTTTGTTCAAACCAGTCCTTTAAATTTTGAGGTTCTTCTTCTACCTGGATCTCATTTGCCTTCAACCTTTCTCTTGAGGATTAAGTGAAGTATGGTGTATTTTTCTGGGTGTGGCATCCTATGTCCGAAATATTCTAACTTTCGCTTTTTCATGGTTTTGATGATTTCCCTTGGCTTTCCCAGGTGGCTTATCACCTCCTCATCTATCTAATCAGAAATCATTATTTTAATGACCCGGGGGATTAAAAAAAGTGTGCCATTAAGTTTGAGAAAAATACAGCAGTCCTAAAGTCAATTCTCAGCACTAGATCATCCGAAGAACAATTTATTTATCAGTCTATATTGATTATATAGTCAATAATCAATTTACTTATATAATTTAATCTGCTTTTTAGTAAAGGTAAAGGTTCCCCTCACACATGTGGCTTAGTTGTTCCTGACTCTAGGGGGCGGTGCTCATCTCCGTTTCAAAGCCAAAGAGCCAGCGCTGCCCGAAGACGTCTCCGTGGTCATGTGGCCGGCATGACTCAACACCAAAGGTGCACGGAACGCTGTTCCCTTCCCACCAAAGGTGGCCCCTATTTTTCGACTTGCATTTTTTTAACCTGCTTTCAAACTGCTAGGTTGGCAGAAGCTGGGACAAGTCACGGGAGCTCACCCCGTTACGCAGCACTAGGGATTCGAACCGCTGAACTGCCGACCTTTCGATCAACAAGCTCAGCGTCCGAGCCACCACGTCCCCCACGCTTTTGAGTGCCGAGGATCAAATAAATATTCCTTTTCTTTGGAACTCATGGTGTGTGTGTGTGGATGGGTGGGGGGGAATGATTACGAGGACAGAATGATTTTGGTGCAGTTTTCCTTCCCTCCTTGCTGACATTTAAGAACAGGATGTGTCGAAAAGATATCAACTTTCTCCAGGACATTTCCAGTAAAGCCTCCATTCACTAATCAAGAAAGGATGGTCATTGAACTTCTGAGCATCGGAACTATAATGATGCAAAAGACTGACCTATTCGATAGGGTTGGCTCAGAATGGACAGAGCACACCGAAAACAAATTAGAGAGATATTATATTGTAAAGCCAACAGGAAAAGATGGAAATTCAGCTGGCCAGGCCGACAATCATATATTACAATAACCACTATCGGGGGTTTAAATGCGTCCGTCAGTGTTATCACCTTTCAGCGAGTGCCAAAAAGGTTTTGATAGCTGCGGCTGCAATTCTTGCAACCTGTGTTGTAAATCGGTGTCATTTCCTGCACAGTTATGCATTTGACACGTTTCACATTAGAGATAACTAAACAAGCAGGAAAATGTTAGGTGGTTCTGCCTTCAGCAAAGCTAAACAAAGGATGCTTGGCTTGCAAATCAGGTCAGGCATTGGATTGGGGAGGGGGGCGGGTTGCAGGAAATTAATACTGATTTAATATGTAGAGCCAAAGCTTTCAGCTAAATTGCCCAATCTGTGCACCAGAGTCATTTAAACGAAAGCAATGGGAACTAATCAAGGAGAAGCCACCTTAGAACGAAGGAGAAATTTCCCAACAGTGAGAACAATCGATCCATGGAACTCCTTGCCACCAGAGGTGGCGGGTGCTTCACAGGAGTGGGTTCTAAATTTTTTTACTACCAGTTCTGTGGGCGTGGCTTATTTTGTGGGTGTGGCTTGATGGTCATGTGACAATTCTTTAGGATTTAGCAGAGGTACTGGTCTACCAGGCTTTTAACTGCTTGCAGAGTTGTACCAGTCTACCCATTTATTTTTACAGGCACTGATCTACTCATGTATTTTTGCAGGCACTGGTCTGCCCATTTATTTTTGCAGGCACTGATCTCATCTCTCTCTATCTATCTCTTTCTCTATCTATCTCTATCTATCTCTATCTCTCTATCATATATATATATAAATATATAAATATATATATATATATATATATATATATATATATATATATATATATATATATGTCACTATTTATCTCTCTCATCTCTCTCTCTCTCTCAATCTATAACTCTATTTACCTATCTCTATTTATTTCTCTCTCTCTATCTCTTTCTCTATCTATCTCTATCTCTCTATCATATATATATATATATATATATATATATATATATATATATATATATATATATATATATATATATTTTCCTTTTTCGTAGGCTTTTATCTGCATATTCTTTCTAGCCAGGTTTTACCTACGTAAACTTAGTTGTTCTACAGCCCTAGGTTCTGTGAAATCTCATTCACAAGTTTCTGGGCCTTTTTTCTGCTGACAAACTGCAACTGCAACTCTCCCAAAGAGCAACACAGAGTTGCAGTTTGTCAGCAGAAAAAAGGCCCAGAAACTAGGTTTTCGCGGGTGTTTGTATGTAGGTCTTTGGTTATTCGGGTCTTCTCCCATGTAAAATTGGAAGTGTCTTGGCGACGTTTCGACGAAGTCTCATTCGTCATCTTCAGGCTGGTGTTCTCAGCTTCGTGCTTCCAGGAGCAATGTGAGATCGCAGCTGTCTCTTCCTTTTAACTGCTAGTGGGGGTGTGAGCTGATTGGGTGGGAACTTGGCTGTGTTCTGATTGGGTGGAGGTGTGTTCTGATTGGTTAGGGGCTTCACTGTGCTCTGATTGGATGATTAACAGTTAAAAGGAAGAGACAGCTGCGATCTCACATTGCTCCTGGAAGCACGAAGCCGAGAACACCAGCCTGAAGATGACGAATGAGACTTCGTCGAAACGTCACCAAGACACTTCCAATTTTACATGGGAGAAGACCCGAATAACCAAAGACCTACATATATATATATATGCATCGCTATTTATCTCTCTCTCATCTCTCTCTCTCTATGAATCTCTATCTATCTATCTATCTATCTATCTATCTATCTATCTATCTATCTATCTATCTTTATCTCTCTCTAGTCTCTCTCTCTCTTTTTCTATCTACAATATCTCTCCTTCTGTCTATATATCTCTCTATCATCTCTCTCTCTCTCTCTCTCTCTCTCTCTCTCTCTCTCTCTCTCTCTCTCTCTCCCTCTCCCTCTCCCTCTCCCTCTCTCCGTCCCTCCCTCCCTCCCACCCACCCCCTCTCTCTCTCTCGGCTAAAGAAATTCCTTTCAACCGTGACAAAGGGAGTAAAGATTTTTTTCTGCCGCAACCTTTTAGTGCAATGAATCATTTCATTTCTAACCATTTTCTGTCCAAAATACGCATAATTGCACATACCAGAGCATCCAAATAAACGTTGGTCCATTGGACTTGTTTGGCTTTTTGCTCAGCCATTACCATGGGTCTGCCCAAAACATCCAAATATTCCTGTTTGGGGGGAAAAAAAAGAAGCAAAGATTGGGTGAGAGACAGATCATTGTCATATCTGTCGGTCTTCGTATTTTG
This sequence comes from Pantherophis guttatus, assembly GCF_059756535.1. Taxonomy (NCBI): domain Eukaryota; kingdom Metazoa; phylum Chordata; class Lepidosauria; order Squamata; family Colubridae; genus Pantherophis; species Pantherophis guttatus. The sequence continues at coordinate 89,921,108 of NC_142069.1, forward strand.
TGGCTTTTTTCCCTCCGTTTCTTTCTCTTCTATTTTGCCGTCTCTGGGTACTGTTGCTCCCGCCATCCAGACTCTTTTTCTCTTTCGGATCGACAATCCTTAATTTTTCTTCCTCTACATTTTTGCACAATGTTTTCCTCCCTTTTGGGATCTCTTTTGGGATCCCGTTTAATTGGCACCTAGCAACACCGACTTATATTCTTGGACAGTGATGGCGAACTTTTTCGGCACCGAGTACCGAAAAGAGAGTGCGTGCGCTCTCGTCTGGACCGCAACCTGGAAGAGGAGTTGCCCAGGGCGTATGCGCGCCCGAAAATGAACTTCTGGTTCCAGCACATGTGTGTGTGCCGGCCAGCTAGTCTTTTAGGTTTCTGACACGCATGTGCACGCAATGATCAGCTAGTCGGCGTGCATGATCATGCAGGAAAACGGAAGAACAGCTCTTCCAGATTCCGGCACTACCATAGGCACGAAGGCCAGCTAATCATCGCGAGCACATGCATGACAGAAACCTGGAAGAGGAACAGGCGACGCTGCATGTGCCAGGTGACATGGCTCCACATGCCACTTCGGACACGCATGCCATAGATTCGCCATCGCGGTTATAGGATGAGTAGAGAGAATGGGAGATTAGATTGGTCATACAAAGATCCGAGCCGTGTGCCATGATTTCTGCGTTCCAAAGGTCTCCCAATTAAGTGTGCAATAATTTGCAATCAATTACAAGGTCTTTACCTAAACAAAAGCACAGAAAAATGCACCTTTGGTGATGTACACATTACGTTTATCCTCATAATCTGATTTAGCAAGGGTATGTTGCTAACAAGGATGCAAAAAAAGCACTTGAGGTCCAACATAGATTTTGCGTTGCGTGATTTTTTTAAAAAAAAAGTCTAATGAGACAACCCAAGATCGATGATGCCACAACAGTCTATTAATAACATTGTTATTGACAATATATTACAAACAGCCTTGGTTGAGCAGAAATATTTGTGGAAAAAATTTAAACAAATACATATGACTGGATGTCATGGAGGAATGGGCACCATGTTAACAAAAGGCTGCCCAACAGCTATCCTTTACATGTAAAATTATAACAAAAAATATTTTTTTTTGCTTTATTTTGATGGAACTTATCAGTTATATACAACAAATACATCATGTTTGCTTAATATCTGGTTCCATGTTCTCAGATAATCTAAGGAAATATGCATTTTGTTGCTTTAGATAGCACTTAGTTATTTTTTTAGTAAATTTAATTGTCAATATTTCAGAAGAAAGCCACTTTAGTCCAGTGGTGAGGGCAACAGGCTAGAAACCAGGAGACTGTGAGTTCTAGTCCCGCCTTAGGCATGAAAGCCGGCTGGGTGACTTTGGGCCAATCACCAGGAGACTGTGAGTTCTAGTCCCTCCTTAGACATGAAAGCCAGCTGAGTGACTTTGAGCCAATCACCAGGCGACTGTGAGTTCTAGTCCCACCTTAGACATGAAAGCCAGCTGGGTGACCTTGGGCCAATCACCAGGCGACTGTGAGTTCTAGTCCCTCCTTAGACATGAAAGTCAGCTGGGTGACTTTGGGCCAATCACCAGGCGACTGTGAGTTCTAGTCCCTCCTTAGACATGAAAGCCAGCTGGGTGACTTTGGGCCAATCACCAGGAGACTGTGAGTTCTAGACCCACTCCCTCTCTCTCAGCTCAAATTGTCAGGATTGGGTGACAAGATTGATTGGTCAGTTCCTATCAAAACCAATGGATCAATATTTTTCCCTCAAACAATTCTTTATATGAGGTTTTTTTTTTTTTTTTTTACTAGCTATTGTATATGGATGAATTTTAATTTCTTCTACTTTAGAACTGGCATTCCTGATCAATAAATTACTGCAAAAATGCAAACATACCTGTGTGTTTATTCTTATGGCGCCAATGGAAGGAATTTCATAATAGTAACCTGAAATAGAAAATTTAAATGCAGGAATTTGAGTTTTAATGAAATGTCGATTTCCAGGCGAAACACTAGAAATATTAGGACTACGAACATGGAGTCAACAGCAGAAGAAACGGTGAAATTCAAATTCGGAAGCCATATACATTTAAAAATCACTCATGTAAATTTCCTGGTGATTTTTTTCCTACACTTTTTTGTCTCCCAATAAATTGGCAATCATTTACAATAAATTGTAAGTGAGCTTCTTCACATAAATAAAACCTGTAAAAATGTACCTTTAATGATGCAAGCATTAAGTTTGCCTTTATATTCCGATTTAGCAAGGGAGAGGATACAGAACTAACAAGACTACATGAAGTCCATAAATAGTAAATAAAGGACACAAACCTGATTTTATACATAAGAGAAAATACGGGTTTTCCATATTTCGCTACCTGCTTTATTAGTATTCTATTGTTCTTAGGATTAAAATGTTATTTTAGCTTGGTGCTCTCTGATCTTGCTTGTTTCCTTGTAGACGTTTCATGACCCATTGAGGTAACATCAGCAGTTCTAGAAGGAAGAGGGGTTTGTGTAGAAGGGGGGGAGGAGGAGGAGGAGGAGGAAGGAGGAGGAGGAGGGGAGGAGGAGGAGGAGGAGGAGGGGAGGAGGAGGAGGAGAAGAAGAAGAGAAGGAGGAGGAGGAGAGGAGGAAGAAGAGAAGAAGAAGAGGAGGAGGAGGAGGAAGGAGGAGGAGGAGGAGGAGGAGGAGAAGAAGAGGAGGAGGGGAGGAGGAGGAAGAGGAGGAGGAGAAGAAGAAGAGGAGGAGGAAGGAGGAGGAGGAGGAGGGGAGGAGGAGGAGGAGAAGAAGAGGAGGAAGAGGAGGAGGAGGAGAAGAAGACGAGGAGGAGGAGGAGAAGAAGAGGAGGAGGAGAAGAGGAGGAGGAGGAGAAGAAGAGGAGGAGGAGGAGGAGAAGAAGAGGAGGAGGAGGAGGAGGAGGAGGAGGAGGAGGAGGAGGAGGAGGAGAAGAAGAAGAAGAAGAAGAAGAAGAAGAAGAAGAAGAAGAAGAAGAAGAAGAAGAAGAAGAAGAAGAAGAAGAAGAAGAAGAAGTAGTAGTAGTAGTAGTAGTAGTAGTAGTAGTAGTGGAGGAGAAGGAGGAGGTTGACTGTTGGGTCCTTGATGCTCTCTGAGCTTGGTTGTTTTTTTGCAGATGTTTCATTACCCAACTAGGTAACATCATCAGTCCTATCAGGGAGTGTGGTTTGCTCTCTTTTTACCCTGAACTGCAAATATTCTCCTTTATAGGCTTAAAAGAATCAGAGGGCACTAAGCAACAACGTTATCATAATAAATAAGTATAAACTGTGGCTTGTTATAAAGCCTTTATTCATTTATTCATCCATATAAACCCACAATACCTTTATTTTCACAGGCCATCCACTGTATGGGTCCTTTGTCATAATTATGTTGACCAACAGAAAATGTAAACACACGGACCTAAAACAGAAATATATATATGTGTGTGTGTGTGTTTGATAAGTATCGGCTAAAAATGCTGCTGTGAGTATAATATGGCTGGATTTTTATTATTAGCAATGCAAATAAGCTTTTGAACATATTCATGAGCATTAATAGGAAACGATATAAGGGTGGGGGGGGGAACTTTGCCAGGAAAAATAATGATGGGTTGATACTACAACATCATTAAATAATGGCTGCCATCTAGTGGAAGAGCTGTTGGAGAACGACAAAAACTTTCTAGTTTTTTTTTTTTTTTAAATAGAATAGA